>NC_059356.1:47740102-48005102 GCF_019703515.2 Myxocyprinus asiaticus | reverse complement strand
ACTTCATGTTAACCAGTAGTCATTTCCAAGCAATTTCCAAGCTGCTGCTCTGCACTGCTAAAATCCTGATTTTATAACGTAAGTTAAAGACAATGGCTGTGTTGTGATTTCGGCTAGATTTACATGTAAAATGATAACTCAGAGAGAAAGTTAGAAGCAACAGAAAGTCTGTTTCTTTCACACAGCGCACAGCCTCCGTCTGTGTAATAATGGTCAAATTAAATTGTTTAAATTAAAACAGAGGAGCAGCAAACCATACAAATTATTGATTGGTCCTTGGCAACTCTGTTTGCACATGTGCAGCTCATTCACATCTGTGTCAGCTGCCGTGCGGTGAACTGAATGTGCTGCTCTTCTGCCACTCACTGAAAGGCATAGACACAGAGGAATGCCTGCAGCAGGAAAGCAAGATCTCGCGCTCGCACGGCAGTACTGGTGACTCTTCTATGGAATGTAGCTAAGATTTGTCCAAAAACTCGCTAGATTTGTCGCTAGGTGCTTTTTAGAAAAAAAGTTGCTAAAGGGGTCTGAAAAGTCGCTAAATCTAGCGACAAAGTCGCTAAGTTGGCAACACTGGCTACGGTTTGTCTTTTTTTTTTTTTACATGTATTTTTTTGACATTACATATGTTAGCCATCAGGTGTTGGCAAAAGATAATTTTTATGTGTAATATGAGCCAGTTAGGTGACGTGAAGTGAATCTGCGTCAGCCAGTATTTACATACAGCACTATATGATTGCTTGTATTACTACTACTAAAGCTAGGAAATAGCTTTAAACGGCTTTAAACGAACAACTTCAGCATGCTCATCACAGCTGAGAGACACAACAGACTGATTAATTACACAATCTGAAGGCGCTTACCTCTTATCAGACTTTCCACATTGGAGTGGACACACTGTTTAAAATGGAGGACATTGCGATTTCTATAGTGATCGACTCTTGCACACCGGCTACTGCGAAATAGGTAGAATTGCCCCAGCTTGGACCACTACTTTTCCACTGAGAAAGCTGATCTTCAGAAAGCTGACAGCATCTCTGCTTGGGAGTGGCAACAGGTGATCGCACACGCTCCATCTCTCTCTCTCACTCACACACACACACACACACACACACACATCCATCCATCCTTGTTTATCCAATAACTTGTTAGAAACAGCACAAGCCATGATACTATTTCTGAAGTGACATTTTTGAATTACTAACGGAGGCTTGGATGCATCATTTGGTTTGAACCAGCAAAAGCAGAATCTGATCCGCCTCATAATAAAGTAGTTCCATGCACAAATGCTTTTTTATGACCGTACTCAGTTTTCCCTCATTTTTTAAAATGTACTTGTTCATTGAACTGTTGTATATAAGCAATATCACACTCGCAATCATTCACTCAGTGGAGGGTTACTGTGTAAGGTTCTGGAGCTTGGCCTTTCAGGTGAGCTGTGATGAGAGAATCTTTAGGACCATGTTCTGGCTAGGACTGAATGATTCGGTGAAGGAGATGGACTTCGGACTGCGATGGCCTGCCCCTTGATGACTTCATTACTAACATCGTAATGGCTGGTCTTCTGCATTCTACCCTATCGGCTAACCCTCTTGCAGTTCCACAGCTCCTTCCTCCAGGCCTTCCATGGCCAAAGAGCCCACGCCTGCCACGGCCAACGAGCCAATGCCCACGCCTGCCATGGCCAACGAGCTAGTTCCGCAAGCCTCATCCATCCCAGTGCCAGCTTTCATGCCCACTTCAGCACCGGGATCCCGGCTCTGCCCTTTGAGCCTCCCACGGCTCTGCCCTTCGAGTCTCCCATCGCTCTGCCTTCCGAGTCTCCCACAGCTGTGCTCACGGCCATCCAGAATTGGAAGAGTAGAAGGGCTCCTACTCCCCGCATGCAACCACGGAGGCCGTTCCCCAGTCTCCGCCAGTGCCCATGAACATGGAGGCCATTTTCCAGGCACTGCCAGCACTCCCGGCCACGGAGGCCGTTTTCCTATCGCTGCCAGCATCCCTGACCATGGTGCCCTCAGAGCCTTCCACGGCTCCACCCTCAGAGCCTTCCATGGCTCCTCCCGCTACTACCGAGACTCCTCTTCCAGTGGTTCCGTCCACTCTCCCAGAGACCCCTCCTCCAGCAGTTCTGTCCGCTCAGAGACTCCTCCCTGGACTCCTCCCACTCTATTTCGAAATTCAAATCCCTGCTCTCCCTTTGGCTCCACCCACTCCACCTTCGGATCCTCCTCATGGAACTCAGTTCCTTGCTCTTCCAGTAGCTCCGCCTCCGGATCCTCCTCCTGGAACTCAATTCCCTGTTCCTCCTGCGGCTCCGCCCGCTCCACTTCTGGCGGCATCTCCTGAGTGTCTAATCCCTGATCCTCCAGCAGCTCCACCCACTCCGCCTCTGGATCCTCCTCCTGAAAATCAGTTCCCTGCTCCTCCTGCAGTCACTGCCCTATGGCCGCCTCCTAGGCCTCCTGACCCTGTCCCTGCCCTGTGGCTGCCTCCCAGGCCTCCTGATCATCTGCAGGCTCCTCCCTGGCCTCTTAATCATCCTCTGGATCCTTCCTAGACTGTTTGTCCCTGCCTTCCTTCCCATCTGTTATTGGGCACCAGGAGTGGCCCTTTTGGGGGGGGGGGGGGTACTACTGTCACAAACTCCCTTGTGTTTGTCCCATCACTTTCCCTTTATGTTTGGACTTCTAGACTACACTTCCCATGATGCACCTTGTTGATCACACTCATCTGTTCCCCATCTTTGTTCCCAGGTGTTCTATGTTTTGTCAATAACCATGTGTGTATATATAGCCCTCATGTTTCCCTTAGACTTTGTCTGTTCTTGTTTGTTTGTTAGCACGTAGTTTATGATGTTACCTCGTTTATGTTTGAGTTCCAGTGTTTTAGTTTCATCTTTGCTTCCTTCACCTTCATCTTCTGAATTCCGTAATAAAATATTCTGCAGTTGGATCAGTTTAGAACTCAGCTTATCTCTAAAAACTGACAAACTAGACAAGTCATACTATAGGCTCAAATAGTCCTTCATGATCTGTGAAATGTTTCACAGATCAGTTAATATCAGTCAACCAATATTTCACGTTTCTGAGACAATAACATATTAGAGAAATCAGTATTTAGGCATTGAGAGGAGATGTTCTTAAAACACTTTGTTTATAATAAGAACACTACTTTCAGATAGAATTGCATTTGTGAAAAATTAATGATCTAAGCCATAAAAATAGTAAAAGGCCTATAATTGAGCACTCATACTTGGCTCAAATAGATCTTAATGATTTGTAAAAAATGTCACAAATGGAGTTTACTCATTTACTTGTCTTCATACATATTGACATTGTAAAATATTTAAATTATAAGCTGTATAATCCATACAATGCTTATTACTCTTAACAGGAGCCCCAAACATCTCTGATGTTTGAAAGCCTCTCAATGAAAATTGGCAAGTGGAATTTGCATGCCACTCCACAGGACATACGGGTATAAAAGGAATGGGTGTGCAATCACTCATTCAGGTTTGTGCTGTGGAGCCGAGACAGAGTTCTGGCCATTACAGCGGGTACTTCAGTGTTGTGGCAGGAGGGACACAACGTCTCGTTCCCTCCATCAGGGAATGGGGGTTACATAGACAGTGTAGTAACCTAGACGTTCCCTATCTGTCACTCACTCGACGTTGTGTCGATGTAGTGACACTAGGGGTCCCTATATGAAACACCACAATCAGCTGAACTGTGTTAAGTGGATCGGCAGTGCAGGTGCAGGCAGGCCACTGTGTGCCAAGTAACAAGTGTACCAGCCCCATCATAACCTTCCCAATGCCCCATGTATGTCATAAGGACCCTCGCCCCTCGAAAGCATAAAAGGGGGGTCAGACGTGCCCACAATGGGAACAGGCCGTGCCAGCTGGTTCATCCTTTTTCTTCTTTCTTCTCCCGGAGAAAGAACTCGCTTGATTCCAGCTGGGGCCTAAAGTATTCATGTCGGGGTAGTTGTCCTTGGAAAAAGACACCGCGGAGACTACACCCTGCCCAAAGGGAGGTAATTGTGTGAAAATACGTCACATGGGCTTACCGATTCTTTATCGGCAGTATCACATGTGGAGGAAGTCCCCGTGGTAGGCCCTATCTGAAGGGGACGGAGCTCTACAAACACGGCAACCAGTGGGGACTTTGCCCAAGGGGATTCAACCTCCTGGCACCTCTAAGGAACCAGATGATCAGGTCGTGCTTCCCCAAATACTTGCCGTCCACTGCATCGTGGTGTGCCGCTATAGTGGCTACATACACCTTCAAGGTGGAGGGGCACAGCTGCCCCTCCAACCTCTCCTGCAGGAAGGAAAGCACTGACCCAACTGCACAACTCTGTGGGTCTTCGCCTCAGGAAGAACACCAATTCACAAATAGGTGCCACTTCAAGTTGTACAGTCACCTGGTAGAAGGGGCCCTGGCCTGAATGATAGTGTCTATCACCGCGGGTGGTAGGCCACTCAGAAACGCATACTTGCACAGACCACGGGGCCAGCTGTGCGCCAGTGCGTCCATGCTGAGGGGGACCTCGGACAGGGAATACCACAGCGGGCAGTGGGAGGATTCCCGGGAGGCAAACAGGTCTACCTGTGCCTCGCCGAATCTACTCCAAATCAGCCGGACCACCTGGGGGTGGAGCCTCCACTCTCCCCTGAGCTTCACCTGCCGCAACAGCTCGTCCGCTGCGTGATTGAGTTTGCCGGGGAAATGAGTGGCCCGCAGCGACTTGAGCTGCTGCTGGCTCCAGAGGAGGAGATGGTGGGTGAGTCGCGACATGCGGGGCGAGCACAAACCGCCTTGGTGGTTTATGTATGCTACCGTCGCCATGTTGTCCATCCGGACCAACACATGCTTGCCTTGTATCAACGGCTGAAGTCACCGCAGGGCTAGCAGTACTGCACGCAACTCGAGGCAGTTGATGTGCCAACGCAGACGAGAGCCTATCCAGGAACCTGCGGCTGTGTGCCCATTGCAAATGGCACCCCAGCCTGACTTGGAGGCGTCTGTCGTGATGACGACTCACCTGGAGACCTGCTCTAGGGGAACCCCTGCCCGTAGAAATGCCAGGTCCATCCAAGGGCTGAACAAGCGGCGGCAGATTGGTGTGATAACCACGCGATGTGTGCCGCGGCACCATGCCCATCTTGGGACTCGAGTCTGAAGCCAGTGCTGAAGTGGTCTCATATGCATCAACCCGAGGGGCGTGACCGCCGCCGAGGATGCCATATGCCCCAGGAGCCTCTGAAATTGTTTCAGTGGAACCACTATTCTCCCCCTGAATGCCTTCAGGCAATTCAGCACTGACTGAGTGCGCTCGTTCTTGAGATGAGCGGTCATAGCGACAGAGTCCAACTCCATCCTGAGAAAAGAGATGCTCTGCATCAGGGCGAGCTTGCTCTTTTCCCAGTTGACCTGAAGCCCCAATCGGCTGATGCGGGTGAGCACCAGGTCCCTGTGTGCACACAACAGATGTCGAGAGTGAGCTAGGATCAGCCAGTCATCGAGATAGTTGAGGATGCGAACGCCCACGTCCCTTAGCGGGGCAAGGGCTGCCTCTGCGACCTTCGTGAAGATGCGAGGTGACAGTGACAGACCGAAGGGGAGGACCTTGTACTGGTATGCCCGACCCTCGAAGGCAAACCGAAGGAACGGTCTGTGATGAGGCAGGATTGAGACATGAAAGTACGCATGTTTCAGGTTTACCGCCGTGAACCAATCTCAGTGCCGGACACACGATAGAATGTGCTTCTGCGTGAGCATCCTGAACGGAAGCCTGTACTGGGCCTGATTCAGTGCCCGCAGGTCCAAGATCGGTTGCAACCCACCGCCTTTTTTGGGCACGATGAAGTAGGGGCTATAGAATCCGCTCTTCATCTTGGTTGGAGGGACAGACTCTATTGTGCCCTTCTGCAGTAGGACCGCGACTTCCACACGTAGGGCAGCGGCATCCTCGCCACCTACCGAGGTGAAACGGACGCCGCTGAACCTGGGAGGGCACCTGGTGAACTGAATTGCACAGCCGAGTCGTATCGTCTGGGCCAGCTATCGCGATGGGTTGGAGAGCGTTAACCATGCCTCAAACTCCGGGCGAGGGGCACCAAGGGGATGACCGCTGCTGACGTACTCACGGAACGGGTCTCACGACGGAGCGGGGTGGGAAGTGCTATGTCGGGGGGCCTCGTGTCCCGATTTCGCTGTATAGGGAGAGATGTTAAGGCACTTACCTTGCTCCACGTACCACACATAGGACTGGTCAGCGACAGGGGAGGAGGCTGAGCGTCCTCGTAGCCTGCCACAACCGCCTGTGCATGGGGGGGGTGTGTGTCACAGCCGGGTGCATGGAGGCAGGAAACCCACACTTGCAACGTGAATGCTCGGTGCACGGCTGTTGTAACAACGATGGCCGAAGGCATCAAGTGTATGGTGAGATTGTGAGATTGAAGAAAGCGCTCTTTTTTTGAAAATGTGGGGAACTCAACAAAAAAGGAAATCAAGGATTTTCCCTCCGGCCCTTCACTGGGGGATGGAGTGGTCTGTCTACCACCTCCAAATGTGGCACGAGTCTCCTCACCTCCGGGTTGCCTGTCTCAGGGGTGCTTAGAAGACTTCCTAGGGTTCTTGGTCACGGACCGTGAGATGGGGGCATCAACTTCCTGCGGGGAGCTCTACACCAGGGCTGAGCCGTTGGTTCAGGCTGCGGTGGAGCTGATGTTGCCGACACAGGAAGATCGCTGTGGCGACGAGCAGACGGGGTGCATGATCTTTAACCACACCGGGGCAAGATGTGCTGAATGGCCTCGGTCTGCTGCTTTACCATCGAAAACTGCTGCATGAAGGCCAGCCTGGGAAATGGGGGCGTCAATGAAGCGAACCTTGATGGCATCCCTCATCTCAACCAGGTTGAGCCAAAGGTGGTGCTCCTGGACCACCAATGTGGACATCGCCTGCCCGAGAGCCCGCGCTGTGACTTTCGTCACCCATAGGGCGAGGTCGATCGCTGAGCGCAGATCCTGCATTACTCCCGGGTCAGGACCACCCTCGTGCAGGTCTTTCAATGCCTTGGCCTGGTAGACCTGCAGGAGGGCCACGGCATGCAGAGCAGAGGTGGCCCGCCCCGTGGCACTGTAAGCCTTTGCCGTCAGAGACGACGTAGTCTTACAGGCCTTGGATGGGAGCCTAGGACAGTTCCGCCAGGTGGCGGTGCTCTGCGGGCACAAGTACTTCGCAATCGCCTGCTCCACCTGGGGAACGTCTGTGTAACCCCTGGCCGCCCTGCCGTCGAGGGTGGTGAGAGAAGCAGAACTCAAAAGCCTGGTCCGGGCAGTGAAAGGTGCTCGCCACGACTTTGCGAGTTCTTCATGCACCTCCGGGAAGAAAGGCACCAGGGCGGAGTGTGGCTGTGAGCGGCAGTCCAACCCCAGGAACCAATCATCAAGCTGCGAGGGTTCAGGGCAAGGAGGAGGGTTCCACTCTAGCCGAATGAGAGGTCCAACCCGATCTGAGGCGGGCCACCTGACTCATCCCGGAACTCAACCAGGGTGCATGAGCTTGCTGGGGAATGGGAGGTCCGTGGGGATTCACCCAGCGGAGTTACTTCCATTGAAGTCCCCAAATCGCCCCCAGCGCTAACCGTCGCGGTCTTGTGCCCACGGACAGAAGAACCAAGGCGAGGAACGGCTGGAGTGGCTTTCCCTCTGAGAAAGGAAAGCCGCGATCGCAACATGGCCATGGTCATGTTCTCGCAGTGCAGACATGAACCATCCACGAATGCTGTCTCAGTGTGTCTGGAGCCCAGATAATGGCTGCAACCCGGAACTGCACATAACCAGAAAGGCATCTTTAAAAAGATGCTTTCCGTCAGTGCTCACTCTTTAAGGGAATATGTACTCTTTTAAGGAGAAATATACTCTTTTAGTGCTCAACACACACTGCCGAAACACCCAGGGTGTTCTCCACACTTATCTGTGCGAGAGGGGGAGAAACCGCTGTGATGCGCCATAAAATCCAGGAGCCGCGGAGATCGATCTTTGTTGAATGGATTGGTAGTGGAGTACATCAACTCTGCTCAGCTCCGAAGAAGAAATCTGAATGAGTGGTTGCACACCAGCTCCTTTTATACCCGTATGTCTGGGGGAGTGGCATGCAAATTCCACTTGCTAATTTTCATTGGCCTTTTCTTAAAACGTTTGGGGCTCCCAAGAGTGACCCCTAGTGTCACTACATCGACACAACATCGAGTGAGTGACAGATAGGGAAACAGAGATTTCATATTTACATGTTGTACAATGTAAATAAATGGTGACCTGCAGTTAATACATGAGGGAGCTATTTTGACTTGATCGAACCCTAAGAGCAAGTTTAGTTGATGTAGCCAAATGCAGTCAGGTTGATTGAAGCATGATAATTAGGGACAATAACTGCAAATTACATTATTATTACAGAGAAAACGGTAGCCAGTGTAATCAGGATTAAATACAAAACTCACCTCCAAGCTCCAGTGTGCAGTGTGTACATTGAGGGCCCCTACTGCTCCATCAAAGTCATCAAAATTCACCTGTGTTAACAACATACAGTATATTAAATATGCCTTAAAAAGCAAATAAAGGAATGCATGAATGAATGAATGAATGAAGCAGATTAATACATACATGGTTAAATGTTAAAAACAACCTTCAGTCAGGAAATTTTGAAATTCTTGTTATATAATATTATAAAACGTAGTATAATATTTACATGTTTGAGTATCCAAATTACATGCATTGGCATACAAATATGCTGCTGCTTTAGACATAAAAGATGCATATTTTAATATTTACAAAGTCCTCACCTTTGACATCAACTTCCTCTATAGCATTTTATGTGTTCTATTCATTATTACACCACCAGTGTAATGACTAATAATAAAAACTCTCTCTTTGCTGCCTCATTTTGAGTTTTCAACAGCCGAAGGTAGTATTCAATGGTCTGTGTTCATGGAACATGCAAGAATTTTTGAATGAATGTTAAGAACTTGTACATTCTTTCATGATTACTATAACAAAGACATACAGTAGATTGATAATTAATATACTGGTTTAGTATGTCCATTATGAAACATTTAAACATCTTACTTCACATATCCATTCATGGGGACACAGTGTTTTGAAGTCTGCCACTCTCAAAACCACTGAGCTCATCCCATCTGAATTTGAAGGCAGTGCAGCGATGTCGGCTTGTTCAATATTTGTCTCCCAGAGAGCATGCATCTGTAAGAAGATGTTATTTTCATGTTTATTTTATCATGTACGTTTGGATTATTACATAAAAGAAACATAAAAGGAATGATAAATACCTTTTCTTGGGGATCTTTGGTTGAAGCAACTTCAGACCATTTTTTAACCTGCCTGCTGTTATCAAATTGCTGAACATCCTTCTTGCATACATTTGATGCCTTTTTTGCTTTTGGTTTGGCAGAGGCTTGGACATGTTTTTCACTTTTGATCTTTAAAACAGATTTGTTTTGTGTTGTGTCTACATGTTTTATTTTCTGCTTTTTTTTGGCACAGGCATGATTACAGGGACACTGCAGTACTTTGACTTTGTTGGTATCAAGTCTTTTTGCCCACTGCTCTTCAGTTAACTCAAGTGCTTTCCTTTTCCTTTTAGCTTGTGAAAGTTTTGATCCAAGTGACAGACCATGTCCAATCATGTGTTCCCTGTATCGTCCTTTTAAAGATGAGTGAAGCCTACAGATAAAATCTGCTGGCCTCATTTTCCTTCTTTGCAGGATTTAATTTTTAACAACTCCAAACCAACATTCAACATGGCTGTTGGTGTCTCTGGATTTCTGACGATCTTGTTTTGGTTTTTCTGGCAGTTTTTTTGCTCTCAGAAGCCAATTGTGTGATGTCACCAAGGATAATGCCTCTCCATAGTGGAAAAAGACTCATGGTCTGGCATTAGTTTGACAATCCCTTCACACCTATAAATGTTGTCCTCCACATTGGTAAGCTTGTCTTCTTTCTTAAGAATATCCACAGCCTCTTCCCTGACTTTGACAAACTCAGTGGTAAACTGAGAGCGGCCAGTGATTGTGCTTTTGGCAATCAGAATATCTTCTTCAGGTAGGTGTGCCTTGAGGAAAATGGTGTCGTCAACTTCCAAAGTGGTCTGCTTGATGTAACTGTTGATCTCGTCAATTCCAGCTTGTACAGTTGGTGTCTGTTTTTCTCTAAGACAAAGCAAATCTCCTGAAAAATTGTTTAAGCTCAATCGAGACTGCCACAATTTTGCAAAAATGCAAAGCAAAACACAGCAAAGTCGTACAATCCTTTGTGTTTTGTTACTTTGCTGACTGCTTGTGAAACTGTTTTCACCATGTGTGCTGCACAGATATAAACTATTGTGACCTTCATTAGATCCTTTTTCTCAACTGTGTATTTACAGATTTTGTGTGCCCTTTCTAGGTAAGTGTCAACATTTTCTTTATGAATGACAGCAAAACACTTTGTATCAAGGCCCAACTAAAATCTGTCTCAATGTGATGCACTCGGACTGATGTCAAATTGCAAACACTGTGCACAGATTTCAGAAGCCAGGCTGAAATATTTGGCACATTGTGCTCATTCGTCAACAGCTCTGAAACTGGAAGTGGAGGTTTGTTTAGACCATCTCCAGGAAGAACAAGAGCGTAGTACAGTACTCTCTTTCTTGATTGGGAATCTTGGTCACTACTCCTCCAGTCGCATCAAGATAGAGGGATGCGTTGTGATTTATCCTGAGGTGTGACACAAGAATTCCCATTTCCTGCTCTGTATACATGTGCACTGCAAATGGATCAACTTGCAAGTGCTGCATGTACCCAGGGATGTTGCAAAAATCTGCATCACACTTTCTGAGTATTTTTTTGGTGATCATGAGTTCCATAACAATGTTGTCATGAAACCAAGACTACTTTTGATCTCAGATGATATTGTTTCGAGGACATTCCTTGTAATGCATTGTGAAAGATTTCCAGCTATGAGCTCTGCAGTTGGAGTAGAACTAAGTTTTTTGTAGTAGTAATTTGAAACACCTTCTTTTATTGCCTTTGCAATTTTTCCTCTGCGAGTATAACTTACCCTATGGAATCTTGTTTGCTCTTTTGCATGTCTAACACGTCAAAATTTTTTGGTTGTGTTGTGCAGGTTCTTAACACATATTTAGCCCGGCAATCAGTGAATGTGCATACTGCCTTCAACTTCAGATATGGTCCACTTTTTTGCTGTCAGGGCATCGAACTCTCTGGTTCTTAAATGCCAAAGGACATGATGGATTTTTTTTTTCTGAAATCCTTGTAAACAGTGTGTGTCCAAGATCTTCTGAGCTTTATTTCTCCCTCTTCAGGAGCAATTTTTTTTTTTTCAATCTTTACTATTTATGTGGGTTTTGAATGTCTTTTTACCAGGTGTTGCTGGTCTCCATTTACTTGTATCCTTTTGTCCAGTACCTGGTTCACCACTGCTGTCATTCTTTGGTTCTGCATTGTCTTCAGCTGAATTACTTTCTTCAAAGCTGTCTTTCTGTACATTGCCTTCCTCAGCCATGTCAGTGTAAAGATTATCATGTTCTGACATGACATCTGTATTGACAATTTCTTCATTATCATCATCCAGGTGGTCTGTAAGCTTTACATTTCTGCGTAAATGCATTTGAACTGTCGATTGAACATTTTTGTGATTGCTATGCCATACCACTGAGATCACTTTCTGTTTTTTTAGAGTGTCACTTCCAAAAATATTAAGGGCTAACTCACCCCATATGGTGGAGTTCCATGGTATTCTTTTCTCAATGTTCAGTCCAACTTTAAAAAAAATGTTCTACCAGCCTTTCAACGGCAATCAAAACCTCCAATACAGTGGCGTGCATAACATTTCCTTTTAACAGCCAATAGAGACTGTATGAATCATACTTGTCAAATCCGTCAATTAAATCGTCAAGACAAAACAATACATATGGTAAATGTCCATGAGGACAGCTGGCATTAATTTCCAATATACTGTAGATTAAATGTTGTTAAATTTTAATAAATGATAATTGAATTTTCAAAAGGACATTTTTTGAAAAATCAACTTATATTTTGGAAAAATATTACCTGTTGTCTAAACATTAACACTGCAGGCTGTTAATAACCATAACATATAGGGACTTGAACTACAGCACAAGAATATGCATGACAAAGGCAAGTAATTCTTTCATTCTTTAATTTCTATGCCAGGCCTACATCAGTAATTTATTTAACAGAAATAACCCAGCATAGCATAACTGTGTTGCAATTTTATCTGCCATTTTTACTTGAATTAGGCTATATAAATTACTAAATATTTTTCTTGACATGCACAATGAATCAAATTGCAAATTAGCGCGACGAATGGAACTTCTACAATTGGCACAAGGATTTCACATTGGCAATTATTTGGAATTCTTAACAATTCTTTCATTGGAATTCACATTGGCATCTGGTAATTTTCCATTTTCACAGGTCTTTTGCATTTTTTGTCTGAATATAGAGTCAAGTCAAACAATCACACTGTTACACCATGAGGAACACAGCTACTGACAATCATTTTCTTTAGAAGACACTGAACAAGACAATAGGCAAATGCAAATGACTCATCAAATGATTATAAAAAACAACAATTTATTTAAGAGTAAAGCAAACAAAGGTACTGTCAATATTAATTATGGCAAAAGTGAAACATAAAACTCATCCAAAACAATATAAATCAAATTTGTAATCATCAGTTCATTCAATGTTAACCATATAATGAAATATTAAATAAGATAAGCAATGGCAATTGGCAAAACAAATTATTTGAACAGTTACACTTTTGTTGCCACATGCTGATATACACAATCTGAAAACATGCGGCAACCAGATGAAATGACAATATCAAAACTAACTTCAATGTAAAGAGGATTGTGGTGTTTGATCTGAATGAAGAATAATGTTATGCTTTAATAATGTTATGTAAACTTGTATAATGTTATGTAAATTATGTAAATAATGTTATTGTGCTGTTGCATGATACCAAATAGTTTTGGTCAAAGTTTAGAGTATTGATGGTGAGCAAAAAGTCTGTGACAGTATTTAAAATTACATTGAGATTCTCAAATTGGTGTGAAATTTTTCACAAATGCAATTCTATCTGAAAGAAGTGTTCTTATTATAAGCAAAGTGTTTTAAGAACATCTCCTCCCAATGCCTAAATACTGATTTCTCTAATATGTTATTGTCTCAGAAACGTGAAATATTGGTTGATTGATATTAATTGATCTGTGAAACATTTCACAGATCATGAAGGACTATTTGAGCCTTTAGTATGACCTATCTAGGTCTTCAGTTCTTAGAGATAAGCTGAGTTCTCTATGGCAAAAGACCATTATTGACACAACCTACATTGTTCTTATTATACAAGTGTTACGAGACTGGGAAGGATGAGACGAAAGAGTGGGGATCCAACTGCAGAACTCATTTTTACGGAATTCAGAAGATGAAGGGGGCAAAGATGAAACTAAAACACTGGAGAAAAACGGGAACTCAAACTTAACAGCAGTTTGCTGGCTAACAATGTAAGTAACATCATAAACTACGTGCTAACAAGCTAACAAGAACCGACAAAGTCTAAGGGAAGCATGAGGGCTATATATACACACATGGGTAATGACAATACACAGAATACCTGGGAACAAAGATGGGGAACAGATGAGTGTGATCAACAAGGTGCATCATGGGAAGTGTAGTCTAGCAGTCCAAACATAAAGGGAAGGTAATGGGTCAAACACAAGGGAGTTCGTGACAACAAGGCAATTAGGATAGTAAAACGCAATTTAACGTGGTGAAATGTGATTGTGAAAGTTTTCACAAGTCGTGCTCTATCTAAAACAACTGAATTTGTCTGGTCACAGACTGTGGGTTTAATGGAAATAGCAGTTATAGAGGACCATATCACCTGACACAGATTTATAGGCAAATAAACTCTGAATGTCCAACACACTCTCACAGCTAAATCGTCTGGACTCTCTCAGTGAAATCGTCTGGATTCGAGCGACTTTTCTAAATTTGGCTAATTCGTATGATATCGTGCAACTGCAATTGTTTGAATTCCTACGACTTTCACGGTGATATGTAAGAATTGATACATACAGTATGTGATCATTAAAATATTTGAAAACAATCACTGTGTAAAATGTGTCAGTAGCCTATATTTCACTCAAGTTAGACTTGATGCCTTATTTAGCATGTTAAAAATTTGTGTTACAACAGTGCCCAGCATGGGTAGTCTACAGTTGTAAAAATGTGTCTTCACACACTTATTGTGGGAAACAGGAACTATGTATGCTTTTGACATTTGACAGATAAATGCATTTCTTGTAAATTTTTTATTTTGTTCAGTATTTGTGTGGTTATTGCAAAAAGTGTTTTATTTGGTGTGCCCCAATATGAAGACGATGATATGAAGATGAACACTTGAATAGAGTTCTAATTTTTATGCTGTCTTCAGGCAAGGAATTTTTCATTTTAATCTGTATAGAGTATAAGCACATGCTACTAAAGCACCTAAAGTAGCACATTTTATTAAAAGAGAGCAAGTACCAAACAGTTCATCACAAGTCTAAAGAAAATATTTTATGACTAAATTAATTTGACTCATGAAATAACATCTTTCTTTCTCATACGTTTACCTTGTCTTAGATGGAAGAACCACAGAAAGATGTAAATTTCAAATCAAGAAGAAAACAGGACTGAGGAAGCTTCCCGAGAACACTTTAGAGCGAGGAAGCACAGGGGCATGTGGAAGACTTGGTTGAAGTACTCAACACACGCTTAAATTCTCCTCCCCCTTCAAATCTGTCACAACAGTTTTAATTGATGTTTCACTAATCAACCATAATTGTCACATACCTCAACAGTGCATCTTGAATTATAAGGTTTTATTTTGAAAATATAAATGAATCAAGTGTCAACAATAACAAAACAAATATAAATCGGTCCACGGGCAAACAAATCCAAAACAGTAATCCAAAAACGTAAGTCCAGAAAATGTAAGCAAAGATCGTAACAGGAGGTCTACACATAGGCATGGAGAAGAATGCTTGGTAAGGCAGTGGATCTGGCAATAATTCACAATGTGATACTGTTAGTACATGGCTTATTTACATGGTGAATGACCAAATAGCAACTGATGTGGCAAGAACAGGAAGTGACAGAGTTCAATATTCAGGTGAGGGCTCCCTCTGGTGGACGGGAGCCTGTTCAAATGTTACAATGACGTAGGTCCAGGGGCCTGATGTATAAATTTTGCGTATGCACAAAATGGGCATTGAAATGTGCGTAAGCAATTTCCCATGAACATATCAATATTTATAAAAACTAACCGTAAATATGTGCGCACGGTCTGGACATTCTTGAGTGTGCATATGCACTCTTTTACTGGTGACTCCAGCTGGATAAATAATGAACTGAACAGACTGATTATAATCTCTGATTTTCATTTAATTCACATTTCAAATAAAAAAGTATGTAGTTAGGCACTTGAAACAGAAATAATAGTTATAAAGCCAATAGTAGTACCACAGAGCAGGCACAGGATCAGAAGACATAGGAGGCGACCACAGAGTAGGGACTGGGTCAGGAGGCCTGGGAGGTGGCCACAGAGCAAGGACAGGATCAGGAGGCCTAGGAGGCAGCCACAGAGTAGGGACAGGGTCAGGAGGCTTGGGAGGTGATTTGGTCACAGGAGGTGGAGACTTTGGAGGCGGCGCTATAGGCAGATACGGAAACGAAGGAATTGGAGTAGGGGTTGGAAGGTTAGGAGGTGGAGACCGTGGTGAAGCAGGCTGAATCGTAGGAGGTGGAGATCCAGGGTTTGAGGGCGGAGCCTTGGAAGACACAGAGGGCGGAGCTGTGGAAGGTTTGATGAAGGCAAGTGGAGCCAGGAGAGGTTCGATGAAGGCATGCAGAGCCAGGAGAGGTTCGACGGGTGGAGCCATGGAAGGTGGAGCCACAGAAGGCTCAAAGGGCAGAGCCACGGAAGGTGGAGCCATGAGAGGCTTGAGAGGCAAAGCCATGGAAGGTGGAGCCGTGAGAGGTTCAAAGAGCAAAGCCATGGAAGACGGAGCCGTGAGAGGCTCGAGGTGCGAAGCCGTGCAAGGTGGAGCCATGGAAGACTCGAGGGACAGAGCCGTGGAAGGTGGAGCCACGGAAGACTCGAGGGGTGGTGCCAGGAAAGGCAGAGCCATGGGAGGCTCAAGGGGCAGAGCCAGGCAAGGTGGAGCCATGGGAAGCTCAAGGGACGAGGCCATGGGAGGCTCGAAGGGTGGAGCCAGGGAAGGCAGAGCCACCGGAGGCTCGAGGGGTGGATCCAGGGAAGGCGGAGCCATGGAAGGCTCGAGGAGTGGAGCCAGGGAAGGCGGAGCCATGGGAGGCTCGAGGGACGGATCCAGGGAAGATGGAGCCACTGGAGGCTCGAGGGATGAGGCCATGGGAGGCTTGGGGGTGGAGCCGTGGAAGGCAGAGCCATGGGAGGTTTGGGGGACAAGACCGTGGGAGGCTCGTGGGACAAGGCTGGGAGGCTTGGAGCAAGGAGCCATGGAAGGCTTGGAGCGAGGAGCCGTGGAAGGCTTGGACAAAGGAGCTGTGGAAGGCTTGGACAAAGGAGCTGTGGAAGGCTTGTACGAAGGAGCCGTGGAAGGCTGGGAGCAGAAGGAGCCATGGAAGGCTGGGAGCAGAGAGCCGTGGAAGGCTTGGAACTGACTTCTGTGGACGAGAGCACAGGCAGAGACTGGGGAACTGCCTACATGGATGTAAGTGCTAGCATCGACTGGGGAGCAGGAGTCCCTTTCCTCCTCCTCCTCTTCCGCACAGCTGGGAGCATTGTTGCGGGAATGGTTGAGGATACAGGCATTGACTCTGGGACTGTTGAGGCTACAGACATTGGCTCTGGGACAGTTGAGGCTACAGGCATTGGCTCTGGGACTGTCGAGGCTACAGGCATTGGCTCTGGGACGGTCGAGGCTACAGGCATGGGCGCTGGCTCTTTAACCGTGGCAGGCATGGGCACTGGCTCATTAACCATGGCAGGCATGGGCACTGATGCGTTAACCGTGGCAGGCAAGGGCACTGGCTCGTTAACCGTGGCAGGCGCTGGTAGTGGCACGAGGTTCTCGCCATAACCCACAAAGTAAGGGTGGAATGTGATCTCCATGGTCGTTGACGCTGACCGTGGCAGGGAATCGACCACCGGAGCTTGGAGAGGGTTAGCCCCCCCCCCCAAAAAAAACATTATTTAGGGGGAAAGTCACCTTGTGGGCTGCGGTGATGACCTCCTCTGACCAGCGTGTCGGTAGTGGTGAGAGGTGATGGATCACTTACGTGGCTTGCACATACTCCAGAAGAGAGAGGTTTCCCACCTCCAGAAGAGCTGTCCACCAGTGGAAAGTCAGTCCCATACGAAAAAAATTTCTAAGGGAGGAGTCGGATAGTGTGGTTTTTGCAGAAAGTTGACAAAACTTGGTTGCATATTCCTGAAGAGGAAGCTCTTGTCTCCATAAATGCGGCTGTCAGCTCCATGTTCCTGTTTGGTTCTCCAGCTGGGTACAAGGTAGGTCTACTGTCACAACACAGACACAGAAGAAGGGTTGAACCCAGTAGCGTGAGCTTTATTGATGAAGAAGATCTTGCACATGAGGAAAATTATGAGACACTGTTTTCTGAGGTGCTGTGACAGTTGATTGCATAGTTCCAATTTTATTTCTGATTATTTAAATTTTATCAGTAAAGAAATTCATGAAGTCATTACTATTGTGCTGTGACAGAATAGCTGGTTCAGTCGAGGCTTTATTCCTAACCAATTTAGCCACCTAGAATTGCTGTGGTTATTTTCTATGAGTTTGCTAAGATATGCTGACCTGGCAGCTTTTAGTGCCTGTCTTTAGCTACAGACACTGTCTTTCCATGCACCGCAAAATACCTCTAATTTTGTATTCTTCCACTTGAGCTCCATTTTCCGAGCTGCTCTCTTGAGAGCAATTGTGATCATTGTACTATGGTGCGGGGCTTTTTTCTTGAATTTTCTTTAATCGAAGGGGGGCTATCAAGAGTGCTAGAGAAGACTATATTTATAGTTTCTGTTATTACATCAAGTTCTTCTAGACTTTTGGGCTTGCTGAGTATGTGAGACATTTCTGGAAGCTACCTATAGTGGTTGAAAGAATAGTTCTACCTGAATGATAGCGTGGTGTAGATTGAGTGATATTAGCTGATCGCAGCAAACAAGAGATGAGGTAATGATCTGAGATGTCATCGCTCTGGGCAGAATTTCTATAGTATCAACATCAACTCCATATGACAGAATTAAATCTAGTCTAGTAAATCTAGATTATGGCGATGAGTTGGTCCTGTCACATTTTGTCTGACTCCAAGAGAGTTGAGAATATCGATAAATCGATTAATGCTAATCCTAATGTGTCATTTTCATTATCTATGTGAATGTTGAAGACACCAACAATTAAAGCTCTATCTACATTAACTAATACATCTGATAGAAAATTTGCAGATCCACCAAGGAAATCTGAGTACAGCCTGGGTGATCTATATACTGTAGCAAGTGCAAAAGACGACAGAGATTTTTTGATTTATATCTGACGGTGTCACATTATGCATTATTAGTTCAAAAGACTTAAACTGATATCCTGTCCTCTGAGTAACACCAAAAACTTCAATGTAAATTGTAGCAACACCTCCTCCTCCACCCTTCAGGTGAGGCTCATGTTTGTAACAATAACCTGACAGAGTAGATTTATTTAAACTAATATGTTCATCTGGTTTAAGCCAGGTTTCAGTCAAACAGAGTGCATCCAAACTATTATCTTTAATAATTTCATTTACAATTAGTGTTTTGGTAGAAAGAGATCTAATGTTTAGTAGCCCTACCTTTATATGATGTTTATCTTCAATTTTGTTTTCAAGTTTGATCTTAATCACATTTTTTCTAAATTATTTAGTGACAGTTTTGTGTTTGGTAATTATAATTAGACAAATATAACAGAACAGACACAGTCTTTATATGATATCTAAGTGATACAGTCTCTAAGTGTTTTAGTTTATGTGACTCATATGACGTCTCAAGTCAGCTAGCAGATGTTCGGATTAACCAGTTTGTCTGCTTCCTGACCTGGGTCTCTTTAGCAGGTCAGGTCTACCCCAAAAGCTCTTCCAATTGTCTATAAATCCTATGCTATTCTCCAGACACCACTCAGACATCCAACCGTTCAGTGACACTAATCTACTATAAACCTCATCACCACAATGAGCAGGGAGGGAGCCAGAGCAAATTACAGTGTCTGACATCATTTTGGCAAGTTCACACGCCTCTTCAAATCAAATCAAATCAAATCACTTTGATTGTCACACAACCATATACACAAGTGCAACAGTGGGTGAAAGCCTTGGGTGCAGTTCCGAGCAACAGTGATCGAGACATATACCAATCTACAATAAACATCAAATTTACACAACACAATTTAAAATCTAATATACACTTTGTTACACACAACACAATATACAAATAATAACATACAATGTACATTATACAATACACACAATTTAGAATACACATTATACAATAAAAAAAAATAGTATATATAGTATATATAAAATGTACAGTAGGTTGTATTGACATTCAGGCTGTCGGTTTAGTCAGTTGCCAGTGTGTTGTTAAGAGAGAATATAATTTATGACAGTCCAATGTGAGATAATAAGATTAATAAAGTGCAGTGCTGATGTATATTGATCGTGAGAGATCAAGAGTTCAAAAGTCTGATTGCTTGGGGGAAGAAGTTGTCATGAAGTCGGCTGGTGTGGGTCCTGATGCTGCGATACCGCCTGCCTGATTGTAGCAGTGAGAACAGCCCATGGCTCGGGTGGCTGGAGTCTCTGATGATCCTCCGAGCTTTTTTCACACACCACCTGGTGTATATGTCCTGGAGGGAGGGAAGCTCACCTCCGATGATGTGTCTGGCAGTTCGCACCACCCTTTGCAGGGCTTTGTGGTTGTGGGCGGTGCTATTGCCATACCAGGCGGAGATGTAGCCAGTCAGGATGCTCTCTACAGTGCTGGTGTAGAACCATGTGTGGATGTGGCGGTTCATTCCAAACTTCCTCAGCCGTCTCAGGAAGAAGAAGCGCTGATGAGCCTTCTTCACAACGGCTTCAGTGTGGATGGACCATGTGAGTTCCTCAGTGATGTGGACACCCAGGAACTTGAAACTGCTGACTCTCTCCACCGGTGCTCCAATGATGGTGATGGGGCTGTGTTATCTTCTCCTGGAGTCCACCACAAGCTCCTTGGTCTTATTGACATTGAGGGAGAGGTTGTGCTCCTGACACCAGCATGTCAGAGTGTGCACCTCCTCTCTGTAGGCTGTTTCATCATTGTCAGTGATCAGACCTACCACCGTCATATCATCAGCAAACTTAATGATGGCATTAGAGCTGCGTGTTGCCACACAGTCATGTGTGTACAGAGAATACAGGAGTGAGCTAAGAATACAGCCCTGCAGGGCTCCAGTGTTGAGGGTCAGTGATGAAGAGATGTTACTGCCCATTCTAACCACCTGGCATATGCTTGACAGGAAGTCCAGGATCCAGCAGCACAGCGAGCTGTTTAAGCCAAGAGCCCGGAGTTTCTCATCAAGCTTGGAGGGCACTATAGTGTTGAATGCTGAGCTGTTGTCTACAAACAGTATTCTCTCATAAGTGTTCCTTTTTTCCAGGTGGGAGAGAGCAGTGTGTAGTGTAGATGCAATGGTATCATCAGTGGAGCGGTTGGTGCGGTAAGCAAACTGCAATGGATCCAGTGATGGAGGCAGCACAGAGCAGATGTAATCTCTGATTAGTCTCTCAAAGCATTTGCTGGTGATGGGGGTCAGAGCAACAGGACGCCAGTCATTTAAGCAAGTGATTTTGGATTGCTTTGGAACAGGCACAATGGTGGACGTTTTAAAGCATGTGGGGACTACTGACAAAGAGAGGGAAAGGTTGAAAATGTCCATATAAACACCAGCCAGTTGGTTCGCGCACGCTCTGATGACACAGCCCAGAATGCCGTCTGGACCCGCGGCTTTATGGATATTCACCCGTCGGAAGGATCGGGTTACATCCGCTACAGAGACGGAGAGTGAACTAACCTCTGTAGGTTCAGCCGTGAGAGCTCTCTCTGCGAGGGCAGTGTTATTTCCCACAAACCGTGCATAAAAAGTATTTAGCTCATCCGGGAGAGAGGCAGCGGTGTTCACGGTGGAGTTTTTATTCCCTTTAAAGTCCGTGATGATATTAATTCCCTGCCACATGCTTCTAGAGTTGGTGGTGTTAAACTGACCTTCAATATTGTTCCTGTTCTGGCATTTTGCTGCTCTGATAGTTTTTTGGAGGGCATAACTGGCTTGTTTATGCTCCTCCACATTCCCGGAATTAAAAGCGGAGGTCCATGCATTAAGTGGCGCGTGAACATCGCTATTAATCCAAGGTTTCTGGTTCGGGTAGATCCGTATTGTTTTGGTCAGAACAACATCCTCAACGCACTTTCTGATGAAACATGTTACGCTATCAGTGTAAACCTCGATGTCGTCATCAGAGGCGGACCGAACATCTCCCAGTCCGCGTGATCACAACAGTCTTGTAGCATAAAGTCTGATTGGTCCGACCAACACTGGATCGTTCTGAGGGTGGGTACTTCCTGTTTCAGTTTCTGCCTGTAAGCAGGCAGAAGCAGAATGGAAGAGTGGTCCGATTTGACAAATGGTGGGCAGGGGAGGGATTTGTAGCCATCCCGGAAGGGAGAGTAGCAATGGTCCAAAACCCGGTCCCCTCGTGTGTTAAAACTGATGTATTGGTGGTATTTTGGTGCAACTGATTTAAAATTGGTAAAGTCACAAGGAACGAGGCCTCAGGGTGCGTGGTTTCCTGCTTGCTTATAATCCCATACAGTTCCTTGAGTGCCTGGTCTGTGTCGGCTTGTGGGGGGATGTACACAGCTGTGATAATGACTGCTGTGAATTCCCTCGGTATCCAGAATGGTCGACACAGAAGCATGAGAAATTCCAGATCAGGAAAGCAGAAAGACTTGATAGAATGTACATTCCTCTGATCACACCAGGATTTGTTGATCATAAAACATACACCACCACCTCTGCTTTTACCTGAGAGGTCTTTCGCTCTGTCTGCTCGGTGCATGGAGAACCCCGCGGGTTCAATGGCTGAGTCTGGAATCTCCGCAGACATCCAAGTTTCTGTTAGGCAGATAATGCAGCAGTCCCTCGTTTCTTGTTGGAAAGAGATCCGCGCTCTCAGCTCGCAGAGCTTGTTGTCCAGAGACTGAACATTTGCCAGTAGAATACTGGGTAGCGGGGGTCGATTTGCGTGACGTCTTACTCTGATGAGAACGCCGGCTCTGTTTCCCCTTTTCCTTCTGTGTTTCCGCGGCTGGGCACCCTAGACAAAGGGCTCCGCTTGCGTGTTTGTCTGGTTTACGGTGTGTAATTGCAGAACCAATGTCCAAAAGTGTTTGTCTGTCATAGACAATAAGGTAGACGATATCCAAGACAAAAAACATAAGAATTGTAAACAAAACAAACAAAAAACTACAATGTTGTTTCAGAGCTCGCAACGCAGCAGCCATACTCAGCGCCATCTTGAGTCGAATTACATCATCTTTAACATTATCTATAGTGATTTCCGACTGGCGAAGATGGACATCAGTAGCGCCGACATGAATAACAATTTTAGAAGATCTACGTTAAGCATTAGCCAGCACTTGTAAATTTGATCGGATATCAGATGCTCGAGCCCCAGAAATGCATTTAACAATGGTGGCTGGAGTCTCTATTTCCACATTCCTTACAATAGAATCACCAATTATTAAGGCTCTTTCAACATGATTCTCAGTGGGTGCATCGATTGGAAACCCTAACAGGAACGCGTGTCTTCATTGTGAAGCTACAATCCATTTTAAATCTCTTTTCTGTAAACCCCTCATATAAAATGCAATTTCTAGCAGTCTCTGTACCAGCACTCAGCGAAACCAAAAGTGGTTATGCCCACACTCTGTTAACCAGAAATCAAACATGGTGTCTTATGCAACTAGCCAATTATTCCTTACATAACATGGTCACAATTTGTTTTTCTTCTTCTCAGACAAAAATTAACACAGCAATATTTTATGGAAAGGTCAAGAAGAGTGCACAGTGCTCATTTCTGATTGACAACAATGAGGATGAGCTATGCTCATTGATTTATATTAGGGCTGTGAATCGATTAAAAAATGTAACTAATTAATCATGTTTTTATGTGATTACTCTCGATTAATCACAATTCAATTATAGTACATGATACATTACAACAAATATTAAAAAAATCAGAAATATATTTATTTATACTTTGTCTCAAAGAACTTGCAAGAAATTGGTTAGTCATCATTTATATTAATTATTTAAATATATACGTTCAAATGTACTTTTTTTTTCGTATGAGTTAAACACATTTGAATAGGTTTACATTATATTTATACAAACATTACATTTTACATTTTATACAAGTATATGTATACATGCCATAAAATGAGTGGACATGTTGTAATTACAATTTAGGCAAAATCTTCTGCCATTTTCCAGTGCACATTTTTTTTAATAATAGGATCAAATGGGCAGATTCAATTCATATCAAGCTTTATTGGCAATAGAAACTAACGCGTACATTGCCAATACATTATTAGACACTATACATACAGATATAAAACATATTGAATGCTGAAGTTTAATTTGCTGAAGTTTAAAATCTCAACACTATTATCTACTCTGGCTGCAAGCAAGGGCGTAGCCAGGAAATTACTTTTGGGTGGGCCCCAGTAGAAATGGATGGGCCAAGTTTTTCCCAATTCTTTTTCTTTCTTTTTTTCTTAACAACAGAGGTGCATTAAAACAGTTCTTTCAAACTTTCAGAAATCAGAATTCATGCATTTTTTAAACTATTATATATATATATATATATATATATATATATATATATATATATATATATATATATATATATTTGAAGTAAAAGAATAATCTCTAATATTCTTGGTGGACCTGGGTCTAATTTGGGTGGGCCTAGGTCCATTCTGGCCCACCCTTGGCTATGCCACTGCTACGGGTACTGCAGAAACACTGTTATCATGACATCTTTTTTGTTTTAGTTTTGACTTGGTACCGAAGTGTCGGTACTTTTGATATCCCTAACTTAGGTAGTGCGTTGGTTAAAATAACAAGAACACTATGTTCTTGAGCACAGTAAACAGAAGTGACTCTAATAGGCCTGTTGCCGATATACCGATAACTATGGTGGTGCAGAAGGCAGATTAATTGGCTGATAATTTTAAAAATAACAAAAAAAAATTTGTAGACAAATGTTTTGTATTTTTTATTTGTCTTTTATGTGACGGGCAGAGACATAGAGGTAACAAGAGTCCAAATTGTCAAATCCCAGATGCAATTTATTGTGAAATTTTAAATCCTAATAATAACCAGAAAAAAGGTATGGCACATAATACTGGACTTTTAATAACAAACAATCCTGAAATACACCACGAAATGTCAATCTCAGTAAATGCTACATGATTTGATACCCAGAGCCACTGTTTAACATGCTGGTAAGATAATGTGTAATGAAATGAGTTATCATTTCATTTATCAGAGCTTGATTAGCATTAACCAGAGAGGACAGAGAGATAAGAGCATTTGATGAGACGTTACTATAATTCTGTTCTGATTGTCTTCTGTTAATGACCTCTTCACATCTTTTACACTGTCAGTTTATCAAAGTACATCAGATTCACAGATAGACTTTGATGTCCATCTCTGTCATTGACAGAAGTTCAAGTGTTAATATCTAATCTCTGTGCAGATACAGAATTACATACATCAGCTCTAATTTACTCTATTTCATTACCTATAGGTCTTGACCAGTCTGACACATGAATGAGAGCATGTAGTCAGAGCAGTTTTAAATGTTTAAAGCTCTTAACTTGATCATTGATTAGAGCTTGTTAACTTAATCAGTCACATTCTCTCTACTGATCTAAAATCATTAGATTCTTTTACAGTTCCTTTCTCTAGTAGCAGAATTGCAATGTCTGTTTAAAGCTGTAAAGACACATATTTTTAATAGAAATGGTAAACGGCACACAACATTTGCTGACACTCTGAATGGTATCAACAGTGGTTTTGGACGACTTTCTAAAGGCAGCTTTAAACCTGGATTTTTATAATCAGTGGTTAGCTAAAAACACTTTCAAAGAGAAAATACAGGAGAGAAAATAATCAGGAAATACATTTTGGTTTGATCTCACCCAAAATCGACTGGATCGCTTCAGAAGACATGGATTAAACCACTGAAGTCATATGGGTTACTTTTATGCTGCCTTTATGTGCTTTTTGGACCTTCTGAGTTCTGGTCACCATTCACTTGCATTGTACAGACCTACAAAGCTGAAATAGTCTTCTGAAAATCTTCATTTGTGTTCTGCTGAAGAAGGAAAGTCACACACATCTGGGATGGCATGAGGGTGAGTAAATGATATTTGGGTGAACTATCCCTTTAAATGAGCAAAGTTAATTTGCTTGGAAAGCTCAAGAGTATAAAAACATGAAAGGACCTTTTAGTTCAAAAAACCCAACTCAAAATACTTTTGTACTAAATTTGATACATTTATAAGTGTTTTGCTTCCGGATTAATTTCCTCAGGTCCCGTCTGCTCAATAATTTAGTGTAGTTCACAGTCAGAGCATTAGAGGGCACTCACAGACTGCACAGAAAGGTCCATAGACTTCTATTGATGCATTTAATGATGATGAGTACAGACCAATCCTATCCTGAACCATAACTCTATCCCTAAAAGAAAACATAATAAAAACTTGATGTACTTTACAAATCATTTTTTTGATTTGTAAAGATTAAGCTCCGTTCTGAAGAACATTGTGTCCCCAAAGTACACTGGAGGAAAAAAATGACTAGGAAGAGCTATTCTAAGGACATTTTTAATTTTATACATTTAAGTAAAATATACTTAGCTTCATGACATAACATTAATTAAAGTGAAAGAGTAAATTTAACGTACAAATCATTGTGTACACATAATGTACAAGGTACTTAAATCATTTTAAAATGTCCTTATTAAAATGTTTAATCATGTAACACATGACATTCAGAAGCCGTCCACAGTGAAGCTTAATGCATGCTATGTGACCTACTGTATTCGACAACATCACCTTGTGTTACTAGTGATATTGACCGGATACTGAGCTGCACACGCAGACCTCAACACTTGATGGTAACAGTTAATTTTAAGTAGAAAATGAACATAACAAGAATTAAACAAACATAAAAATCAAAATCAACAATAAAAATTGTGCAAACATTGAAACCACGCAAGCCTGTTATTAATTCAATACCGATGCATGCTGGGAACACCAGCTTTGAAAAGTTAAGTAAAATGTGCTTATTTTATTTACCTGTGATTTTTACTTAAATTACCGTATAAATATGTCAAGGCTTTCTACTTTTGGATTGATACATGACACATTATAAAGATAACAAACAATCCTAAATTATATGTACTTTATTATTTAACTACTCTATATAAGCTATAGAGTATAGAGCATAAATCATAAATCGCTTGCTGGTTTTAGAGAGGATTTACTTGTAATGTTTTTCAGTGGGGCGTTGTTAATACAAAGTGTTTGATGTCATTCTTTATCTTCACAGAGATGAGATATTTCCTCTGAACTATCAGTGAATGTGATGAACTTTGATAAACACTGTAAAGAGGTCCTTCAGAGAAGGTCATGTCAGTGTAAATTACTCTAACACATTTGTCTGTATTTATTTGCAAACTGCATATTTAAAATAGGATCATCAGGAGACTTTATGGAGTAAAGTATCAAGTCTCAAAATGTGGATAGCTAGCTCAGATCGTTTGTTCATGGGAGAATTTGAAAAGAAATGTTTGACCTGGCAAATCTGAGCCCAGTTCATCAATGAGATCTCTTGTGAAACTCTAGAGGAGACACTTGTGAGATTACTGAATAATCTCTAAGTCTTTTTCTCAGGAGAAACATCTGAGAAGCAGGAGACTACAGGAAAAGTCTCCATTCCCTCTAGAGCAATTTGTTTTCCTGAATGAGTGTGATGTTGTGTCCGTGATTACTTTGATAGAGGTTTTTCTTCCAGGTGTCGACGGCAAACTGTTTCAGACGACTCGTGATAATAAGTATAAATGAACTGAAGTGATTTTAACCTTAGATAAACCTTCACCTGTGTCACCTGCTCCCTGCAGCTCTGCTCCGAGCTAAAGAGCAAAGAGACACACACACACACACGTGCACAAAAAACACACTTACGTCAACTTGACACTGAACACCTGGGAATCCCTCCTAGTGAGACGAGAGCAGCTGTGCGTGTGTTTGTGCGTGTGAGCAATTAATGGAATAAGTTCATCCAAAAATAAAAATTGTAAAATGTCTTCATGCTAATGTTGTTCATTTCTTTCTTCTGTGGAACACAAAAGGAGATGTTTAGCAGAATGTTCACACTGCTCTTTTCCATCCAGTTAATGCACATGGTGACTAATGGAAGTCAAGATCCAAAAAAACAAAAAAAAACTAGAGGTCGGCTGATACGATAACTAAGGTGGTGGAAGAGTAAGATAACTGATTAATCGGCAGATAGCGTCTAAAATCGGACAAGTCTCAGTTGCCTGCGCTTCTGAGACCATCAATCCGCATATCTTATCTTGTGGCTTGTTGTGTATGACACCGTGGAGACTCGCAGCATGTGGAGGCTCATGCTACTCTCTGCAATCCACGCACAACTTACCACACGCCCCATTGAGAGTGAGAACCACTAATCGTGACCACAAGGAGGTTACCCCATGTGACTCTACCCTCCCTAGCAACCGGGCCAATTTGGTTGCATAGGAGACCTGGCTGGAGTCATTCAACACGCCCTGGATTCGAACTCGCGACTCCAGGGGTTGTAGTCAGCGTCAATACTCACTGAGCTACCCAGGCCCTCGATTTATAGAATGTAAAAAAAAAAGTCTTTCCATATGATGACGGTGCTCAGACAAAATTAAATAAAATCCAAGATGCAATTTATTGTTCAATCAAAATCCCAATAAAAACCAGAAAAACATTTGGTGCACAACACGGGACTTTTAACCATAAACAAGCCTGAAATACGGTGGGGACTCTTATTTTGAAATGACAGAGATTTGGCTCCGTTACAGTGCTGTATATTTAAGCATTTACCAAATTAAGATTTTTATAGCCTACATATTCACCAAATAAAGGGATAATGGGCTTTGTTTTTATATATTTCAACAGAAGAGGTTTAATGAGTAATAAGGTTTTTTATTATTATTCACAAGATATGAAGTTAGAGGCACGATGCATGTGCTGATGGGTCACGTTTCCGTATAGTTGCATTTTTGTCAATTTCAATTTAATACACTTGATTATCTAATCAAAATGACAAAATGTGCATTGAAGCGAGGATAAAAATATGGATAAATATGGTCAACGATGAAAAATATAGAGACAGCAAATCCCCATGCGATTGTTTTTATTTCACCTCTAGAGACCGCTGTTATTCTGTAGAACCAGGTGCTTTAACTGTACAACGCTTATCTCCCTTTGGGTTTAATATGCAAACATGTAACATGCACAAATGCACAACTAGCTTTGCTAGTGAAGGTACTGGGATTCTGCACATTGTTGTGGTGTCTTCAGCCAGTCAGTGTCATCATGATGTCATTATCCTGTGGCTCCAGAGTGATTAGTCAGATGGGACCAAACTCTATGTGAAAACGCCCTTTGAGAAAAAAAGTGTATGTGTGTGCAAGTCAGCCAGACAAGGGGTCAAAGTGTATCCTGTGGGTCTCCTTCAACCCTCTCCAAGTGTGTGTTTCTAATCAAGAGTGGTGGTGTTGTAGTGGGCTAAAGCACAGAACTGGTAAGCAGTAGGTTGCCAGTTCAACCCCCACAGACACAAACATTGTGTCCTTGAGCAAGGCACTTAACTCCAGGTTGCTCCGGGGGGACTGTCCCTGTAATAAGTGCACTGTAAGTCATTTTGGGTAAAAGCGTCTGCCAAATGCATAAATGTAAATGTAATGTAATCTCATGATAATGATGTTTGCCCAAACTGACCTGTGTTGGTTGTGCTGAATTAATCTGTCCACGATCTTAACTATTGGAAATCAATTGCAGTGGAATCAGCCAATCAGAGTGCATTACTGCCACCACTACATCCACCTCTGTCTGTGTGTGTTTTACACAAGTCAGCTGCTGATCATTCACTTTCTCACTCTGTCACTGCAGAGGTCAGAGGTCACCCGAGCTGGTCATGTACTGTAAATGCGTTCCCATGCAGCAGAGAGGTGAAGGGTCAGGGGTGAAGGATGAGTGTATTTTTAGCTGAGGGCAGGTGGAGTTGACCAGAGGGAAAGCAGGTAAGAATTTATCTGTTTACACAGAAGAGTGACCTCTAACAGAATGGAGAGAGAACATGACAGTATATCATGAAAACATGATGCTGTAAGAGCAGGGTATAATCTGTAGTTTTTGTGTCTCCCAATAGAGGGTGAAATGGGTTTTCTTAAAAAAACAAAAAGTTTTATAGTATGTAATTATGAATATAGTTGGATAGCAGAATGTACAGTTGTTCATCTGAATATATATTTAGTTATAAACACTGAATAGTTATAAATCTGAAAATGTTATTGCAAATCCAAATATATGGTTTTATATCCTGAATATTTTGTTATAATTCTGAGTATAATTTTGTTCATATATATATATATATATATATATATATATATATATATATATATATATAT
Source organism: Myxocyprinus asiaticus (assembly GCF_019703515.2). Classification (NCBI taxonomy): domain Eukaryota; kingdom Metazoa; phylum Chordata; class Actinopteri; order Cypriniformes; family Catostomidae; genus Myxocyprinus; species Myxocyprinus asiaticus. The sequence goes on along the minus strand of NC_059356.1, from coordinate 47,975,126 downwards.
ATATATATATATACAGTGCATTTAGAAAGTATTCAGACCCCTTCATTTTTTCACATATTTTTCATATATTTTCACACTTATGCTAAAATGCTCTGGTCTGATGAAACGTAGATTGAACTGTTTGGCCTCAATTCCATGCGTCATGTCTGGAGGAAACCAGGCACCGCTCATCACCTGTGCAACACCATCCCAACGGTGAAGCATGGTGGTGGCAGCATCATGCTGTGGGGATGTTTTTCAGCGGCAGGGACTGGGGGATTGGTCAGGGTTGAAGGAAAGCTGAACGCAGCAAAATACAGAGATATCCTTAATGAAAACCTGGTCCAGAGCGCTTTGGACCTCAGACTTGGCTGAAGGTTCACCTTCCAACAGGACAATGACCCTAAGCACACAGCCAAGACAATGCAAGAGTGGCTTAGGGACAACTCTGTGAATGTCCTTGAGTGGCCCAGCCAGAGCCCGGACTTGAACCCATTCGAACATCTCTGGAGAGACCTGAAAATGGCTGTGCACCGACGGTCCCCATCCAAGCTGACAGAGCTTGAGAGGATCTGAAGAGAAGAATGCCAGAAAATCCCCAAATCCAGATGTGCAAATCTTGACACATCATACCCAAAAAGACTTGAGGCTGTAATCGCTGCCAAAGGTGCTTCAACTAAGTACTGAGTTATGGGTCTGAATACTTATGTCAATGTGATATTTCAGTTTTTTCTTTTTAATAAATTTGCAAAGTTATCAAAACTTGTTTTTTGCTTTGCCATTATGGGGTATGGAGTGTAGACTGATGTGAATTTTTTTTTTATTTTTTATAATTTAAAGCATTTTAGCATAAGGCTGCAACATAACAAAATGTGACAAAATGAAGGAATCTGAATACTTTCTGAATGCACTGTACAAATATAGTTAGAAAACTGTATTTTTGTAAATTGTAAATCTGAAAATTAAATTTTGTATCTTAAATATTTTGTTATAATTCTGAATATATACTGTAATTGTAAATCGGAAAATATTGTAAATCTTAATAAATACATATAAATTAGAATATATATTGTTGTAAATCCAAATATTACAGTTATAAATCCTAAATATATTGTTATAAATCTTAATATATAATTGTGAATCTGAATATAATATAGTTATATATCCTGAATATATAGTTATAAATCAGAATATATACAGTAGTTGTAAATCTGAATATATAGGTATTAGTTATAAATCTGAATGTATAATTATAAATCTGAAAAAGCTAAGAGTTTAGTTAATTTTAGCTAAAAGCATTTGCATTCATGTACTAGCGTAGACTGTCTGGCAGGCCTTAGACTGTCAATAAAAAGTATGCAAGAAAATAAACAAGTGAAACAACTGATGGAGGTGAGACAAATGACAAAAAAAAAGTGTTTTATTTGAGACAGCAGAATGATGGATGTTTCAGAAAGACACCTCTGATGCTACAGAAGGACAGACAGGCAGAAGATGTCATTTTTTGTTTTTGTAAAGAGAAACACTCTTTATGAGACGTTCTAGAAATGTCCGCAGAGACGCAAGCTGCTCTGTTTCAATAGTAAGGACTCAGCTCTCAAGAGACGTTTAAAAGCATAACGCTGGAGAGAGATTTCAGACAGAGTGTGTGATGAGTGTGAGCTACAGATGGACATCAAGGACAGAGAGAGAGAGAGAGAGAGAGAGAGAGAGAGAGAGCGAGAGAGAGAGAGAGAGAGAGAGAGAGAGAGAGAGAGAGACATAAAGAGAAAGAAATAAAATAGTCCCATATTCTTCTCTCTGGTTTCAAGAGAGTCTGATGACATTAAGTTTATTGTCCTTTCTACGACAAGGACGTTACACCTAGATTTGTTCAGAGGCCCAGACACACCAGAGGAGAGTTTGAGCTGAAAGGGTGTACGCAAGGCCTTCCACTAGTGTAATGTTTTCCAAATGCATGCATTGTGGGACACTGTGTGTTCCTTGGAAAATACACTTAATGTTCAAGCAGATTTTGGTGAAGTGTTGCAGGGTTGTTGAATGTTCAGTCTAGTTTTTCTATTTTATTTAGAATTTTTCACTTTAGTTTTTGTTCTTTTTTAGTCAATAGCTACTTTCACACATGAAACATGTTAAATTGCAGTAAAATTGTCAGATTTCCTTTTCTGGTAAATGCACCACATCTGCTATTCGCACATGGCACATCCTTCTGTCTTTTAGCAATTTTGCTAGCATTCACACATCAGCACCAAAATGCCGTTAAACTCTGTGATGTCATTTGCATTGGCACTTTTCTTTGTGATGGTGGTGCAATTTTAGTCCAAGCGTTTTTAGATTGCTGATCACCTGGCCTTTTGTTCTGTGTATACCTCGTTCCTGAAGGAGGCCAGTAATTTTATTGTAAGTAACGGAATCACGTTCTGTAAGCTGTTGACAAATATTTATATCTTTGCATAATCTTTGCATAATCATTATATTGAACAGTTAATATTATGCAAGTTTTAATCATACTAATTATGTAGGCCCTACATGTAAATAAAGGATAGGGTATTTCAATCACAAAGAACACTTATAATGGAACAGTGATGCGTCTTATATAAAATATTATACTCATTTATTCACATTTTGATCTTTTTTGTTGTCCATTCAGTGGCATTGCAAAGCACATATGGAGCTGCTATAAGCGTTGGGTGTGACCCATCACAATAACCAGAATCAGATTACATTCTCCTGTTATGAAGTGATGCAAGGAATTACTATTTATAGCTATTCACTTATAGCTTCTGTTCTGTTGTTACTTGCGTTACAAATATGATTTTAGTTTGATCAGAATGATTGCACTTCATTTTATTTTATAGACGTGCATGTGCAAGCTGAGCGCACGCATTAGGCACAGATGTGCAAGTGTTTTAAGCACTCTCTCCTACAATGTGTTCTCACTCAAATGGCACTGGGAAGCCCGTGAATCATTTTTCATGTTTCAATGAAATATCAGAATGAACCAATTAATTACAGTATATTTCCCAGTGCTACAGAGGACATTCTGGAAGAGTATGCTCGGTTCACGCATCTCTGTGCACGCATAAACTCTGTACAGCTGCTCGCACAACAGCAGCTCTACTCAGTTGTATGATGTGAGGTATCGGGACATTTTTACAAGAACAAGTGCATGAGTAAAGTATCTAACCTGATGTCAATCCTTTAATAAATGCATACTATAATTCTTTCTGCAGGGCGCTTCATCATTGGAAATAAGGAGTATTCTAAACTCCTGTTGAACTCTGCCATTGGATGAAGCTGATGGAGACAGCACAGAACCCACTAGTGGAGACGATGTGCTGTGAATAGTGGCTGTAAGTGATAGCGTCATCCAGTGTCCAGAATATGAATTTCAAATAATTTCTCCATAGTGTGCCTAAATCTGTTCTTTTTCTTAAGTCTCTCACGGGCTGTTCAGAGCAGTCGGAGGGCCGCAAATGGCCCTCGGGCCGGACTTTGGACTACCCTGATCTTAAGGCTTTGTTCACATATAGCATTAAAAAAAAAAAAAGTAAATTAACTTTTTACCGGATTTAATAGTATTTCCCAACAGGTCCAGTTAACACATGACCTCTAAACGGGAAAAATAGCGTTAATTTTTCCTCAACTCCTTTTTTAACTCCTCTTAGGTCATTTGTCCGATTTGCACAAAATTTGGTATACATCATCTACAGACTCTCCTGACAAAAAATGTAAAATAATTTTGATTTGTTAAAGCATTTCAGAGTTACAAGCCAATAAAATGTTTTGGCGTGGCCAGTTGTTGCATATTGACCTATATCTTTTAAACTTAAAGTCTAAACTTAAGACTCTGCAACTCTTTCATCAAGGAGGTTGGAATTTGATATGCATCTTCTTTGTCTCAAGTGCTAAAATTAACAAAAATGGCCACCAGCAGCCAATCAAATTTCATGAGCTAATAACATCAGTTGCAAAAAGGGGATCATTATGAAATTTGGCATATACTTATGGGGTCGAGATAAGACTGTGTCCCAAACTTTTTGAGAATTGGCCACAAGGCTGCACTATAATAAGCTAATTCATGTTTTGCTAATAACTAGAGGATTTCCATTTCTGAAAAACACTTTTCAACCACTTTAATTTTGGAAAAACCTACTTTTTAAAACTTGTCCCAGGCCGTTTGTCTAATTCACACGAAATTTGGTGTGTATCATCTAGAGATGCTCCTGACAAAAAGTTATCAAAATAAATTTTATTCACTTGATTGTTTAGGATTTATGAGCCAATATGTTTTTGAGTGTGGCCCATATTGACTAATTGTGTCACATATTCCCTGTTTTTGTGTTGACTTTTATGTTGAAATTCTTGTTTAGTTCCTGTTTCCTGTTAGTTTGTAGTCCTTTTGTAGTTTCATTTTATGATTGGTTTTCCCCTGATTGTTTCCACAGGTGTTCCTCGTTCCCTTGTTTGCCCCATGTATTTAAGCCCTTGTTTTTCCCTGGTTTCTTTGTCAGTCTTCACATGTGTTGTCTTGTTCTGTGCTTGGTTTCCTGTGTTTTTGTTTAATTCTATTCTGAGTTACTTTGTTTATTATGGTTTCCATTAAAAGCTGCATTTAGATCCTCATTGCACGTCTGCCTCATTACAAATTGGCCTGTATCTTGTGTTAACTTGTGAATGTCCAAACTTAACAAAACTTGGTACACGTGGACAACAGAACATTTTAAGGTCACATGCCATATTTAATACATTTCTGATGTTAGGAGTTGCTGGAACGTAAGAAAATCCTATTTGTGCAACTGTGATAAAAGAAGTTGAAATTTGACACAAATTCAGCTTTATCCACAGCATACAGTACCCAGGATCAGTTTTCAAATTTGGTCATGTTCTCTTCAAAATGGACCTGGACCTCGATAACTGCTGCTTGTGGCTATATTTTTAGTTAGTTTTGGAATTATGAGAAAGTATTTATTTAGTTTGTTATTTCCTACCATGTTTATTTTATTTTAGTTAACGTTTTATTTCAGTTTGTTTTTGTTGACAGCAATTACATTGATTTGTTGTGGATTGTGGAATTTTATTTTATGTTATTCGTACTTTTCACGTGATGCAGAAGTGTTCATTAGAAGCAGAACATCAAGCAAAGCTGTTTACATTGCGTGCACACAAGAAATGACCAATGTTGTGACACACTGTAGTCCGCTGTGTTGATTATAAAGAGAGCGAGCTAGTTTAGTCACATCGGTACGCACAGCTTGCGTCCACTGTAGGCTCTTTTAGAATGTTTAACTAAGGCATTTTAGACTAACAGTGCCTAACATCTCCTTTTGTGTTCCACAGAAGAAAGAAATATACGTTTGGAAAGATATGAGGCTGAATAAATAATGGAAGAATTTAAAGTTTTGGGTGAAGTAGTCCTTGAAGTTTGGGAGCTTCTGATCTAGTGTTTGATTATGCATCGTGTGGTTTAGATTTGGTTCTTTGCCAAAATGAGAGAAAATGGTCGACTCGTGAGGTTTTTAGTGTTTGTGAGAAGCAAAACACTTGCATTCAGGTTTTCTCCAGTGAATAATTAAGCAGCATTCAGCTGTTTTAACATAAAAATAACCCGGTCCCAGTTGAAACATGTTCTCATTTGCTGAACAGACTGTTACGAGCTTCAATCCTCCAGTTGTGTGTTCTGAGCACAACAGTGTTTCGCGAAATCTTTTCACATTGCTCTTTGTTATTGAACACAATCCCTCACCCATGTACCACCCCATCCCCATATTCCTTTATTAAGAGAAAATAAAGAGTATATTAAGGCCTTCAATGAAGTCACAGTGTCACTATATAGCACACATTCAACCCAGAGAGAGAGAGTTTTCTGTTAACGTGTCGCTACGGGAGCCACAATGAAGAACAACAAGCATTGAACGAGTTTTCCCGGTTGACACATTCTCGCAGTCGTTTCCCCTGAGTCGCCTGTGACCGTGACCTTGAGTCCGGCTCCCGTTTGAAAAGATTCTTTATATCTCACTCAAAAGCACTCTGATTTTTTGAGGTTTGGTCTCCAAGAGCCTGAATTGAAAATAGAAGCTTTGTGTCTGCAATTTTCCCACCACAATACTGACTATTTAAAATATAGAATGTCTTTCGATTGTGATGTGATGTATTTTCAGGTTAAAGAATATTCAATAACAAATGAAGGGTAGGACTTGATTTTATCTTTTTATCTTCACAATCCAGTAAAAGTTGAAGTATGTAACTTTTTCAGTGTTCTAATACTTATTTCTACACCAGTTTAATATGCAGAGACAACTACAAGCCATTCAGAGGTTCATATTCTCGAAAACTGCAAACGTTTTGCCTCTATGGCACTATAAAATTCCCGTGTTTGTTTAGAGTGACCCGCTTAGACCCGCCCCAATAATTTTACTCAGCCAGTGGCATGAGTTGTGAGCGGGACTATCTGATGTCTTTGGGGTGTATCCGGAAAGCTGTTTTGAAAACTTTGTTTATTTTTGCAATTCTTGGGGGGGGGGAGTGTTCTGGAAATCTGCCTAAAAAATATTTATACTGTATGTCATTATATTTGCAATACTGTAAAAATCATTTTAGTCAGTGAAAATAACAATGGTATAAAGTGAGTATAATGACATATTAACTACTGTTTAGTTACAGTATTGAGATTTCTTCATACTTTTAGTTTTTATTTACATTATGTTTGTTTTAGAGACTGTTTAGCATTTTGTACTATGTATTTATAGCACATACAGCATTGGCTTTACACTGACTAGCATGCAACATAGTTGAAGTTCACTTAATTATTGTGGAGAGGTTGTAATATTGCTGTTTAATCTCATTTGGGATGCGTTTGAGTAAGCTGAATAACAGTGTTGGGGAATGTACTTTTGAAACTGTAGCTTCCCAAGCTACTCATAACTTAAAGTAGTTAAACTACACTCAAGCCCTCTTTAAAAAAAAGTGGGCCCACCTTTTATTAGGTGTCTTTAACTTCTATGTACTTAAACATTTGATACAATGTACCAATGAACATATGTGTTGATACATTGCACTTACATTTAAAGTACCTGCATTTAATTACATCTGTAGTTACACTTTAAACCTTAGCTCTGCCCCTGCCCCAACCCCAACCCTAACCCTAACCCCTAAGCCTAGCCCATAACCCCTAACCCTATGCCTACTCCTAAACCTACCTATACCTCAACCTCAGTAGCTGCAAGTGTGAATTTTGTGCTTTCCACATTATTTTGCCATTTTAATTGGTTTGAATTAGCTCCATGTTACTAGGGCTTTTCTTAGAACTAACTTTTCTGAGCCATTTTTGCTCAATTACTTTTAATCAACTGGTGTCTTGGTGATTTGTGCTATCTTTTTATTCAAATGAATGCCACTTTGATATGTTTGACATGCATTTTCTAATATGACTTACAGTAAGTGCCCAAATACTTTTTGGGTCCACTGTACAGTACATGAAAGTTATTGTTTGGAGACATTTTTCTTTTATTCATTTTTCCAACAGAACGTTTGCAGCCTGCCAACTACTGCCGTCACGGCAGTAACATTGTTTTAAAAACAATGAGGAGACGCAACTTTATAAGCTACAGCACCATCACACCTGAGATACAGCAAGCTGAAAGACTGACTTTGACAAGAGGTCACTTTTTAATAGTTCTTCTGTGAGACAGCAGCAAAGCTGGCTCTTTTTCCCCCCACAGGAAACCCCAGTGGGGCCGTGGGGTGTTCAGGTTAGGATACGCCCCAGTGCTTTATATTAATGGCGACTTTGGAACTCCTAACGCTGATTCTCAGGGTTACAGCCCTCCGGACGCCCACTGAGCAGAATACGGAAAGAGAGAGGGGAACGACAGAGCGAGAGAGGTGGCAACAAATCCATTTCCCCCTTCATCCGGTCACCAGGGTCTCTACTTCTCTTTCACTCAAGGTGAATTGAGCACACGGGACTGCGGGCGTTGACCCCATCACTAATGATTTCAAATGATAGCCTCTCGCTGAAAACAATAACGCCATCACTCGATCAGAGAGGGCACCTTTACTCATCGGCAGGTTGCCATGACGCCTGCTGGGAGTGATAACAACCATGCTGCGATCAAGGGCTCCAACACCCCCACAGTGAATGCCACTGTCTTCTTTATGGATTTATTCGCATTATCGTTCCAACAACATTCCCTGTTCGAAGGTCCTGATGATATATTGTTCAGCAGTGGGCACTTGTAGACTCTTTTGAATGGAAGAACATCCATGTTTCATGTTCAATTTTAAAGGAGAGTTTGACAAAAAGCTGTTGTCAAGAATAGCTCCATTGCGAGCATCGCTCATTACATGTTCACGCACAACCCAATTGAAAAGAACAGCTAGAGTTTCGAGTAGGGCTGGGTATCGATACAGAAGCTCTCGATTTTATTCTGATTTTGATTAGATTTGTTTCTGTTCCAATTAATTTGACTAGATTTCAGTTGTAATGTCCATTTTTCTTACATATGAAAACAATTTGACAATACTCAGTACCAATTTCGATACCACAACAAAATACTTATAGTATTTGAGTAGCTAAGGATCATTTCAAATTCTCAAGTAATTATTCAAGACATAATTAGTATAGTATTGTATAGTAATATAGTATACAATTATTCATATATATTAGTCGGTAATTATATCAAGTATTCAATTAAACGTTCAGAAGTTGAAAAAATAACACTTTTTAAAGCTACTAAAGTTATCTGGCTGAGAACAGTGAGTGGTTTCCCATTTTCTTATTTGAGAATTTCCCATTATGATTATTAATGAAATACTAGACAGCAGTAGGTTTATTAGGCTGCATTTACACTTAGGGCGTACTCACACTAGGCCCGGTTGCCTTGTACCGTGCCCAAGCACGATTGTCCCCCCTCCCTACTCCCCTGCTGGCCTGCACTCACACTGCACTTAACATTCCGGGCCTGAGCACGCTTACGTCATTATGATGTGACTTTTAGCTTTGAAGAAAACAGGATGAAAAGCGCTCTCGCAGAGCACAATGGAGTCCATCATTGTAACGTTACTTACTTTGTGGCTTATTTGGAGTCGTTTGGGGCACGGTGACACGCGGCCCTCTCACATGCCTAATTGTCGACAGCATCGTACCTCTGGAATTAACCCTTTTCATCCGATGAGCTGCCAGATTTATCTTCAGATCCTGAACCCACGGTTTTTTCAGCTTGTCACGACATTGCTCAATGGTTCTTTGGTATCCACGAGCATGAAGATAATTGCGAATTTTACCAAATATCTCTGATCTGTTGTGTGTTGTATCCAGTTGTTCCTGTATACTCTCGTCGGCCCAAATTTCCAGTAAACACTGCACCTCTGCCGTAGACCAAAGTGATCCCTTTGCAGGCATGTTTGTCTCCACAAGCCACCACTGCCCCTTCAAGCAGGTCAAGGCACGGTTCAGTGATCACACTAGTCAAACGAACTGGACTTTGGGGGTCAAATGTGCTCGGACACGGTACAGATCACCTAGCGTGAGTACACCCTTAAAGTCTGCTTTTTTGTCCTGCTGTTTACATTCACTTTAGACTAGGGCTTTCGATTTAACACATTCATTTAGTGTGATTAATTCTATGTTAAATAATGCTTAAAAAAATTTACGCAATTAATCATGCCCCCCATGTGCATATAAATTCCGTAATAGTGAATGTTCCTACCATCAGAGCACTTAATGCTTGATATACAACCTTGATATAGCAGTAGGGGGCGGTCAGCGCAACACCAGCTGTTAAGGTAATACGCTTCGTCAAACCAACGAGAGCAACAGGCAGCCTTCCACAGACGCGTTTTGCACTTTAAGACAGCTCGACCGAGCACAACAGAATACAGGGATTTTGAGACGCACTTTTCAACATTTCAAACTACATTTAACTTGACACAGCATCCTAAAAATACAGCACTTATTAATAGAAACGCTGAAAACTCTGAGATGTGCAACGCAACCAAAATGAGATGCTCCAAAAGTGTCCATCTGATGCATGAGTGCATAGATCACCACTTAAAAATAGTGCAGAGGGAATAAGGCCAATAACAGCCTTTTGTTCAATGATATGGAAATAAATCAAACAATATTATGATGCCATTTTTTATTTTTATTTTAGAAATGCTTAACTCGTCTGCTGCAACAATGAATATATGAGATGGTGTCTATATAGTGTATCTGAGTTATTGAAATAATTATGATAAGATATTAGAAATATTATAATATATAAAGGATTAAATAATCTTTATTTGGGGGCCTTTTATCAGTTAATATTGATATGCGATTAATTGTGATTAATTCAATTAATGGGCACATCATGTAATTGATTTGATTAAAACATTTTAAACAATTTACAGCCCTACTTTAGACATAACTGACTGTGTTTACATTAATACCTCACCAAGATGGGCATTTTTACATAATTTTAAAATGTATTTTACCGTTTAGGCGTGTTACCACAACTCAGCGAGTGCACTCAGATCAGTCCAGATAGGATCGATCAGTAAAACAGCGCATAGGAGCTGAAATAAGGAGATAAAAACTGATCTTTAAGATTGCTGTTGGGGTAGTTTTTCTCTCTAACTGTCATTTCCTTTTGGCCTGTTAATAAGACCAACCAGTGTTTGTCTTCTTGCAACCGACATAATGAGTACCCCTGGCATGGAGTGAAAGATCGATCTTGTAATTTTAAGAAGAATCGATATTAGGATTGTTCAAATGAAGATTGTAGCTCTTGTTTTGAGACACATTTTTATTGCCATTTGTTCATAAAGAAGGCTAGCTGGAAATGCTGTTTTGAAATGAAATGGATGGAGATGTTTCTTTTTTAAAATTGGGTTGTTGGCTTGTACTTTTTCAGTGATTTGTTGCACATTCAAGCACTCAATCATATAAACACTCAATACACTTATGGTACATGTCCCGCCCCCAGCTTCTTCTGATTGGTCCGACATTGATAAACAGAGATACGTAACAATTATTGAAGCATTTTTAACTAAACGCTTCATCTTAAAAGACAATCCTCATGGAGCGAGACGAGGTATTAAAAATCAGAGCAGTCAATCACAAAGTTTTACACATCTCCTGCCCCTTGCTTGTTTGATTATTTAAAAATGTTGTGAATTGTGTTATGCTTTATGCTACCAATAGCTAATTTTAACACATTTACAGATTTTACACATTACACAGATTTTCCCCCAAAAATTTCCATTGGTGCAGAAAATTGAAAAAATGCAGATTGCATCTGAGCCTACTGACAGGAAGTTGGGAGCTCACTGCATGTCTCTACAGTTACAGATTTTCTCTCTCTCTCTCTCTCTCTCTCTCTCTCTCTCTCTCTCGCTCTCTCTCTCTGTCAGAGCCGTTATGAACTCTGGTAATGTTCACTTGATGACTGTTTTAATGACAGATGTATGAGGAGGTGTGGTGGTAGTTGTTGTTATGGAATCTGAAGAGGATACAGTAGTGTACCTGTATATAGTACATATATATATACTGTATACTGTATATACTGTATGCGGTAATCACCCTGAAGAGGTTTATTTTGCAATAAAAAAACGGCTGACTGTACCTTATCCCGCTTATTACATGGCTACTAACCAAATAAATAAATAAATACATGGACACGAAATATTGATTAGTGTTGAAATTATGTAATTATGTGAGAAGTAATAAATCACTGAACAGCTGAAATCCACCTCCGGATTGCATCTGTTGGTGTTAATTTTGTTATTAATGACCGTCTGACTCCTCATTATTCAGCCTTTCAAAATAAATAAATGCACATAAAACATTTATTTGAACTGAAATTATTTTATTAGCTTACTTGTAGTGATCCGAGAAGCAGGAACGATGGCTTGCAATACCCGGATGAGCGATCTGATCCATGGATGTGCAGTTGTTACTGAGAAATATCAGGCTGCTAGATGGCGCCATTGACCAATCAGAATCGAGTATTCCACAGAGCTGTGTGATAATTTGTATTAAAGCACAAGTTTTAACTCTTCTGTTCCTGTCATTTGCATTTCTCTCGCACTGAAAATACTCCATTATACCTGACAGATTCTATTATATGGTTCACAGTTCAGAGAAAATTCTTATAAAAGTCTTATTCACAGTTAAACCTCAGGAACAAAGAATATACAAAGAGATGTTCAAAGCTCTCAATGTTCAGTCAAATTTGTTTTTAAAGTCAACATGAAATCAAAATTGAGTTTTGGCTTAGTTGGAGTGTATTCTGTGCATTTCATTGTTTGAGTGTTTAAAAAAATGCCCTACACTCTACTTGGAGACAGTGAAGACAAATTTCAAAATTACTCGATAATCAAGAATAGAATATGGGGCCTGGGTAGTTCAGCGAGCATTTACGCTGACTACCATCCCTGGAGTCACAAGTTCGAATCCAGGGCATGCTGAGTGACTCCAGCCAGGTCTCCTAAGCAACCAAATTGGCCCGGTTGCCAGGGAGGGTAGAGTCACATAGGGTAACCTCCTCGTGGTCATGATTAGTGGTTCTTGCTCTCAGTGGGGCACGTGGTAAGTTGTGCGTGGATCGCGGAGAATAACATGAGCCTCCATATACTGTGAGTCTCCGCGGTGTCATGCACAACAAGCCACGTGATAAGATGCGCGGATTGACTGTCTCAGAAGCGGAGGCAACTGAAACTTGTCCTTCGCCACCCCGCCTATTGGGCATTCCAAATTGGGGAGAAAAGGTGATAAAATTAAAAATAAATAAATAAAGATAAATAATAGAATATAATGAAATATATCAAATGTTCCAATTAAAAACTATTCATTTCTAAATCAGATTAATTTCTGAAACCTTTCTGGTGGCTTTTTTTCATACACACCTGCTATTGAAAATTTAGATCAGTAACTTGCGAATTCTGTGATACGTGTTTTACATTATGTCTGATTTTTAGTTTCATAATTGGGATACTGTCGATGTAGTTTATCATATCAATAAAAAGCATTTTCATGTTTGAAATTTGTGTGACTGCACCTCCACGCTCAAAACGGTGTGAAAACTCACAACCTCTGGGAACATGTGCCTCTATGTAACGATCCCTTGTCCTCTTGGCTTATTATCATAAAAGGACACTAATGTAAATGATTGTAAAAAAAGAAGCAGAATTTCATGGTTTCTTGCTAGATAGCTCTTGTAGCACTTCAAATAAAACAGTGATTGGTTCACAGATATTGGGCAGAAATTATTCCTCTGATCTGTGGCGTCTTCGACAGCTCAGCTGATTGTGTTGAGGAAACGCGTGGAGAATCTCGGACTCTTTCAGAAAGTTTTGGTCCGTGTATTGTTCAAGCGGCGTTCTGACAGGTGCTGCTGAATATTCATCCTCTGAAAGGTTTTCCTGCTGTAATCAAGCGCAATATGCTCCAGTTCTGCGTCTGTCAATCACAGACAGCCCAAACGAGCCTCATCGCAAGCTGGTCATGAAAATTCATAAAATGTCAGATTGTTCCTTGCCCCAATCCAGTGAAGGGCAGAGGGGATTTCCAAGTGTGTGTGCTGCTTTTAGTAGTTTATGGTTCAATTCATAGTTTCAGCTCAGTCACACACAAGTGTATTCTTTTGAGATTTTGACAAATCTTTTTTACTCCTAATGTCCTGTTTGGTCAATGTAACACGGTTCAGGATAGGCAAGGAAGAGGCGGGAACTGGCAGAACAGTCAACATAACTTTAATGACATAAATCAACTTAAACAAACATAAACACACAGACACACACACAGCGGTCGTGTGTCTCTTTCTCTCTCAAACTGGTGCCTCCGGCACATCTTTATCCCCCTCTCCTGATTAAGACAGTTCAGTGCCGGGCGTGTGTCCTCACAGCCCGGCCACACCCTCCTCCTCATCACACTCCTCCACCGCCTGATTCAGGCCAGGGAAACCTCTGGTGTGACGTACTCCCCACCCTTCCTGGAACAAGGGGGAGAGACAGAGAGAGAGAGAGAGACGAGAGAGAGAGAAAAACTCACTCGCTGGTCCCCGGACACGCTGTTGCCTGGTCCTCAGCCACTCCTCCACCCTCTGGCAGACGACAGACGCTCCTCCCCTGGTGGATGACAGCGAGTCCTCTGAACCCTGGTGGACGGTATTGGCTTCTCCCCTTCCTGGCGGACGGCAGAGTTTCCTCCGTCTCCCGGCAGCCTGCAGTGACTCCTCCATCCCCCGGTGGATGCCCGTGGCTCCTCCGCTTCCTGGCGGATGGCAGCGGTGAGGACTTCACAATAGCGCATCCCTCCTCCTTCCTGGGTTTCGGCACCAATGTAACGCAGTTCAGGATGGTCAAAAAGGAGGCGGGAACCTGCAGAACAGTCAACATAACTTTAATGACATAAATCAACTTAAACATAAACACACAGCCACACACACAGTGGCCACGTGTCTTTCTCTCGCTCTTTCTCTAACTGGTGCCTCCGGCTTGTCTTTACCCCGCTCCTGGCTGATTAAGACAATTCAGCGCCAGGCGTGCACCCTCATCCTCGTCACAGTCAACTTTGGTCCAAATAACATGTATGGGTGCACTTTTAGCACTGTGGACTTCTAGAAAATCTTGATAAAACATTTTTCACACTCTAGTTTATTTAATGTATCTGCTAACAATGTCCAGCATTAAACAGTATGTACAACCCTAATTCTGAAAAGTTGTGACAGTATGGAAAATGCTAATAAAAAACACAAATGAGTGATTTGTAAATTCTATTCACCCTGTGCTAAATTGAAAGCACTACAACAACACATTATTTGATGTTTTACCTTGTGAATTTACTAGATTTTTTACCGCTGTGTAACATCATCATTTCTTCTATAACACTTAAGCGTTTGGGCACTGAAGACACAAGCTTGTGAAGTTTAGCAAGCTGAGTTTTCCTTCGTTGCTGTATTGTACGCTTCATAATGCGCCACACATTTTCAGTTGGAGACAGGTCAGGACAGCAGGCAGGTCAATCTAGCCATGCACTTGTAATCTAGGCAGTATGTGGTTTGGTGTTGATAATCAAGGTGCTATTTGTTGAAAAACCAGAGGGGGGGACATGTCAATGTGAATGTAATTGACATATTAATATAGAAATTTAGATGACGATGTAATTCATATCAAAATCTGTAAATTCTTAAACTGTAGACTAAAACCACAGAAAATAAGTATTTTAGCTGAATTTAATTAAAATAATGAACTGCATTGAAAATGAACTGTTTTATGAACTGTAAATTATGCTAACATTAGCTACCAAATACCAAATTTGATCATCAGCCATATGTTTTTTTGTTAGTTTTTTTTTTTTCTGGACCAATATCGTGTGGCCACACTGGTATAAAGATTTCTGCATTTTTTACCTTCTATAAAACACCCGGTTAAATAATCCCAGGTTAAGTTAAACTTTTGTTAATCTGAACTGTCTGTGAGCCCTTGGCTTTAATCAGGGGCGTAGATTCCAGGGGGATGGGGGATGCAGCCACCCTAATAATAAAAACAAGCAAGTACAACCCCCCCAATATTTATACCATGATCAATGGAAACATGTAAATGCTTCATGCTGCAACCCCCCCCCCCATTATCATTGTTTCTCAAGTTCTCTGAGTGTCTGAATGTTGGTCGTGTAAGAATATACCAGAAAAAAAAAAAAGACGCGCTTCACAACTTAAGTTAACGCTGGCTGTTGCACATGGACAGATGCATGTTTTTCCTCAAGCATTAAATGCAATTATGTGCTTATTTACCCATGTAAAAGAGAAAGAAACCCGTATGTTTTCTTTTAATTTGATTTTGAATTAAAGAGTGTAATATAGGATTATAGGCTCACTAATGTCACCAGTTGTGTTGTATTTAGGTAGGTATTACAGGTATACCAATCAATTTCATTAATAATCCCAGATAGTCTACAGCATATGTTCATGTTTAATATTTCTTGATAATTAATCAGCACTGATATACAGTACATTTCCGATGAGTTATTTACATGTGACATCAGTGTGTAAATGCAGTGAGTTTACGCACCCATCTCTTATCCTGTGCGAATCGAAAGTAAACATTACAGATGTCCGCAGTAAAAATGAATTTACAATCAGACATTAGTCAGGAAAACGAATCACAGAATTTTCTCCCAAAACACTAAATAGCATCAAAAACTACCACAGCACTTTCTTAAACACCTGTTTGACACTATGAACTGCAAAATTGTTCTGTTCCATGAGATCGTTGTGTGTAATGACTAAAGGTTGATTTTGAGGCAATTTGATCTAATATTTAATCATTGTAAATGTATGTAGCTAATGAATATCCTGGAAATGATCACATTTATTTTAAAACAAAATACTTATTTGTCATTTTCAATTTTGTTCAAGGTGATTATCAATACATTTTCATTAACTGTCCAATAAGTGTAAGGATAGTATTAACCCCCCCCCATACTTGAGATGTGATGAAATGTCAAATGAGATTGAAATGAACAAGAAAGAATGCACCCTTTTTTTAAGTGATTATTTTGAATAAGAATGATCTTCATCTGTTACTCAAAGAAAGCATTTGCATAAATTGACAAATTGTGCCTTTTAACTATTGCCCCGGACTCTACACCATATCAATATAAGCACCCTGGGGGCCTTTTACCCCAAGTGAAGGGTAAAATGCTCCCTCGACAATTAAATAAAGAAAAAAAGAATTGTATTCAAAACAACCTAAAAATAAATGTATTTCTTGAATCTGGAGACACTTTGTGATCAGAAAAAAGCGAATTTTCCTTAAAATTCCCATTGTTTACGTCTTGTGACTAAACTTTTGAAACAGTGAGTATTTTAACATTTACGGATTGGCCCCATTCACTTCCATTGTAAGTGTCTTACTGTAACCCAGATTTTTGCTTTTAAAGAAAGGAGGGACAAGTTAAAATACTTTTTGTGGTGTGCTGTCGATTGAGCTTAACTCGTAATGAACCCGGTATATTCTTTAAATATTCACATCATTATAAATTATGAAACGAACATTGAATCATCAACATGAATGTATTATTTGTAGTAGCATTATTTTTTTTTGTCTTTCACTTGCCTAAATAGCAACTTGAATTTTTTTTAAAATGTAGCGACTTCAAAATTCACATTTGAGGTATGACTGTGTGCTTTTTGCATTATGAAACCAAACGTGATGACAAAGTCTCTTCAAGTAATGTTGACAACCATACTGTACTCTAAATAGCAACAGATCTCACTGTGAAAGTTCTTCAGCTGAAATCGGTCTGTGTTGACTGAAATTCGAATCACTGCCCCCAGTGGCAGAAGCTGAAAGTGTTGTTGAATGTATGAGTACGTGTGAGCTCTAGTTTCAGGGTTAAATGTTCTCAGAGTGGCACCAAAAGATAGTTGTATTTTTAATTGTATATAATGTAATACAGTCAGCAGGAATGTATATATTATTAACTATACACTCTAAACCAAACCCCAACCTTTTAGTGACTGAAATTCTCAAAAAATAACTCACACGATACAGATGTTTCTCTTCGCACAACTCAGAAAGTCACTACTGAGGCCTCTCTTAGAAACACAGCAATTAAGAACACAGATGCCACTGTAAATAACCCATTACAAACATGCTTGTGTTCCTTCTGAAAGGAAGATGATGAACACTTTGAAAACGTTTTTAGGGAATGAAAGTGTGAACTGAAGAAGAATTTGTGTGTGTGAGAGAAAAAGAGACTGACAGCAGCAGATATTAGCTTGAGGGAACATCCACAGTTTGTCAGTCTGCTGGTTCACAGCTTCCTGCCTGAAGCATCCCAGAGTCAGCAACAGTAATTACTTCCCATATCACTCTGACACATGAACTAACTTAAACTAGCCTTAAAGGGATGAAAATTCTGTAATTCTTTACTCACCCTCATGTTGTTCCAAACTAGGTCTAAAAAAAAAAAACAATGGTCAGATTACTTGTGATCTTCATTTTTACGATCCCGATATCGATTCTTAAAGACACACAATTGATCTTTTTCTGTATACCAGGAATGCTTATTACAGGTACATCGGTCTCAAAACAACCACTGGTTGATATTGCAACCAGTGGCTTAGCTAAGGGTGGGCCATGGTCGACCTGGGCTCACCCAAATTAGACCCCACCCAGAATATTAGAGATTATTCTTTGACTTCAAATATACATTTATAAAATAGTTTTGCTGAAAGTGTGAAAGAACTGATTGAATGTGCTAGGGCTATGTGCTCTGTTGTAAGGGAAAATTTGGTTCAAAAATATTTGGGTGAAAACTTGACCCATCCATTTTTATTGAGGCCCACCCAAAAGTAATTTCCTGGCAAAGCCCTTGTTCGCAAAATTATCACATGCAAAGTCGGCATGCAGTTTCCGAGAGTTCCTGTACCCTAGGATCGGCCACATTAGGCCTAATCACTGACAAGCGCCATCTCCCATCAGACATTTTTGCATTGGCTCAATCTTATTAACCTTCTTCTCTTGTGGTGTGGGAGACCTCGGTTCAGATCCTGTGTTGAAACCAGGAAGTAATCACGTTTGCATAATCAGTGACAAGCATGATGAATTTTTTCCTCTAACATTACATTTTCCCTCCACTGATGGTTAAGTTTAGGTTTGGGGTTTGTGCTGGGGGTTCAGTTTATAAAACAACTTCATTGTATTACAGCCTGTACGGCTGAAAAAACTTGCTTCACAACTCGCATTTGGCGCCCCTCTGTGGACATTTCACATGGAAAATGGAGCTCACACGAGCCCATATGCCCAACAACATTTACCGCTTTGGCCACTGGGGGCAGTGTTTTGCATTTCGGCTAGCACTGACCAATTTCAGCTAAAGAAAAGTCAGCCTACTGTTTTCGAATGCACAATGACATCCATCTGTTTCTGAGTGAAAGAAATACAATTTGTGATACCAGTGTTGTCGTGGTTTCTATTGCTGATTTGAAATATGTCATTTGATCATAATCTTGACTAACCATTTTGGAGATTTCGGAATTTCTCCATTCAAGTTGATATGAGCTATGGTTGCTGCCATAGAAAACAGCTGCCTGGATCCGTTACAAGCATGGCCATTGAATAACCTGACTTGCCTTAAAGAGACTTGAAACTAGACAAACTTGCCTGAATCCACCTAAATCAGCTTGGACCAATTCCAACCAACTTGAACTAACCTCAACTGGACTAACAAGCTCCAGCAGCAGTTTGTCCATTTGAACTTCTCATTATAAAAGCCTGTTTCCACACAGACATTAAGACCTGTGTGCTGCATCAGTTATTTGCGTGCCCTGACAGAAGCCTGGCCCCCCATTTGCCCCCCCAACTCACAGCCGAACTCGATCAATATGCAGATGCATTGTGGGTAATTTAATAAAAGAGAACCGGGTTGCAGAATGATTCTGATGAAACATTTGTGCCAAATATCTGCATGTTTTTTTCACAGATTAGAATCAACAGACGAGTTGGACTAGATTTATTAGTGTGTTTGTGTGTGTGTGCATGCCTTTGCCGTAGGCTGATAGGCTGAAAAAGCGGTCAATGCCAACTGTGTGTGTGTGTGTGTGTGTGTGTGTGTGTATACACATTGCACATGTTTGTACAGGATGTGTGTGCGTGTGTGTAAGTGGATGGATCTCTACTATCAGTCGGCCCCTCCGGGAGCTTCAGCCAATGAATCACGGGTTACTTCATTGTTCTCGGATCATAACACTCCTCTAATTGGCAATTGCTCTTTTTAATTGAATTCGGTGGAGTCCAGGATGATAACGCTGCTGTGTGTGTGTGTGTCCAGGGTGATTGCATTCCTATTCATTCATGTTCGTAAGTAAAGTGTACACTTACAATTGTACATTTGGATATACACTAGCTTTGTCTGAATTTGTGCACTAATGCACTGATTGAATCTAAACCCTATGAATGTGTGATGAGTTTTTCATCAATCGCTGCTGTTTGTACAAAACATTAAGTAGTACTAGAAAATTTCATTGCTCAGAACATTTAATGAGTTCTCGGTTATGTTTTAGTATCAGCCTTGTTTCTTCTAAAATTCATTTGGAGAAATAAAAATAGACACAAATGAGTCAGTTGTTAACATACAGTAAGCATAAAGAGCTACAAAAAGTTCATACTGAGAAATGTTTGAGTTCATATTGAGATCTCTGACGTTTGGTATCTTGGCAAATCTGAGCACAGTTTGAGACAAGAGAGATCTCTTCTGAAACTCTAGAAGAAACACATGTGGTCTTTTGTTTTCAAGACACATATTAGGACTAGTAGACTCAGTCTTTATTTCATCTCCATTTGTGGTGTAGGAGATATGATTATTATATAAAAGATATCTATTTTTTAGTTTTCTTTGCTTCAGGATGTGATCTGTAGTGAACTTTTGCCTGTTGATGGTGAAGCTCAGAGTTTGGTTAACATCGTGTCTGAAACAGATCTCGTTTCATTTTTATCTCTGTCTGGTGAAAGTCATGAGTTTGCAGAATATTTGCTGACTTGTAAACCACCAGAGTTCCTGCTTCTGTCTCACAGACTTGCAGAAATGTGAGATGTCTGTCTCACTGGTGAGACGCCTCTCCATCCATCAGTCTCCCTCTTGTTCTCTCTGGAGGACAGTTGTAGTGAATTAAAGTGCTCTGCAGTGCTTTACACACCATCTGCTTCAACTGCCCTGGAAATTTCCAAAGAAAGAGAGAAGAGATCTGTGAAAGATGTTAGCTGAGAAAGAGATGTTATGAGAGGAGTTGAGAAGATTCAGAAGATTTAATGGTTTCGTTTGACATAAAAATCACAATTTAAAAATCACATTGACATTTCTGTGAAGTGTCAAACCCAGCAGCGTGAATATCAATGCTGACTGAAAGCTTGACCTTTTATTCATTTTATTTTTAGCCAGTTCATAAGCAGAATTCATCTTGTCAAGTGTACATTTCATTATTTCAAAGCCTAATGACTGTTTCCAACAGCTCGACTGTGATTTATGTGGGAAATATGAGAAGACTTAATGTTGTGTTACATACAGTATACATTGGGAATATGCTGTGGAGACAAGATGAAACAAATTATGAAAAGTGGAGACAAGATGAGAGAAAATAAGAAAATATGCGAAGATGAGACAAAAGAGGAGGCGAGACGAGAGGAGACAAAATAGAAGTTTTCCGGAAAGGAGACGAAATGAGCTGAGATAAAACAAAACAAGATGATAGGAGCTGAGATAAGACAAAATAAGAGTGGCGACGAGATGAGAAAAAAAAAGAGAATGTATGTAAAGGAGACAAAAAGGGCTGATGTGAGGCAAAATGAGATGAGCATGAGAGGTGTGGAAACAAGATGAGACAACATGAGGAAAGGATGTCAGATGAGAAGAAATGAGAAGAGAATATGTGGAGAGGAGATGAAATGAGATGAGACAAAACAAGATGAGGAGGAGAGGAAACAAAAAAACAAAACAAAAAAAAAGAGGAGAAAAAATAAGAGGAGACGAGACAAAATGAGACAAAATAAGAGGAGAGAAGACAAAATGAGACCAAAGGGGAGAGGTCTCAAAATGAGAAAGAATGAGAAGAGAATGTGATGAAATGAGCTGAGATGAGATGAAACGAGACAAAATGAGGAGTAGAGGATATGAGGCAAAAACAGAAAAGCGTATACTATGCTGTGAAAAAGTATTCGCCCCCATCCTGATTTCTTCTGTTTTTGTGTATATCTCATATTAAATTGTTTCAAACATTCTAACAAAATCCAACATAAAGCAAAGGCAATCTGAGTAAACACAAAATACAGTTTTAGATGATAATGCTATTTATTGAAGCAAAAAAGGTATCCAATACCAACTGGGCCTGTGTGGAAAAGTATTTGTCTCCTTAGTTACTAAATCCCCAAATTTCAGCAGCATGAAGTTGGCTAAAAGGTCTCATCCAGTAGCACACTATACCAAGGTCGAAAGAAATTCCAGAAATTATGAGGAAATAGGTGATTGAAATACATCATTCTGGGAAGGGTTACAAAGCTATTTCAAAGGCTCTGGTACTCCAAAGAACCACAGTGAGAGCCATTATCTTCAAACTGAGAAACTTGGCACAGTAGTGAACCTTCCCAGAAGTGGCCGACCTTCAAAAATTCCTCCTAGAGCACAGCGACGACTCATCCAGGAAGTAACAAAAAAGCCATGGACAACATCTAAGGGACTGCAGACCTCTCTCGCATCAATAAAGGTCACTGTTCATGACTCCACTATCAGAAAGACACTGGCCACAAATGGCATCCATGGAATGGACAGGATGAGACAAGATAAGAGGAGCGAAGGCCAGATGAAGAGAATGTGTATGAGAATTTAAAATTAGTTGATTTTAAACAAAATTAGAAGAGGCGAAATGAGACAGAACGAGTGGAGACAAGATGAGAAAAAAAAAAGGAGAGGACATGAGGGGAAAAATTTGCAGAGAATGTGTGGAAAGGAGATGAAATGAGCTGAGATGAGAAAATGAGATGTTCTTCTTAAACACTGTGTGTTCGATTATGGCTCATCCAAAAACAGTTTAGAGTCTGAACTATCTGTCTTATAACAGACCTCTGAGCTCTAACTCTTTTAGAAAATAACATTCAGAGCAAATTAAATAAAAAAGGTATTTCCATGTAAAATGGAAGAGCTGTTCTTGCCTACCCATCGTTTAGTAATTAGTCATTCGGCAGCCGCTTTTTTTGTCCAAATCTAAACTTAATCTAGTGCCAAGAAATTGTCCAACAGGACCAGTTCAGTATTCCTGAACTAACAAACCCCAGCTCTCAGTTAAACTCTGACTTTATCAAATTACTTAATGGTGACTTCTCATTGACAGTCCAGCTCAGATGTCTCTATTTGTTCTCCATTTAATCTCATTAATGACTGCAGAACTATCATGATATGAGGAGATTGCATTTGTATTTTTTCTTGATGATCCGGCACGGAGACTCAGAAGCTAGGGATTGTTTATAAATGCATCTTGCTCAACTGGAAGCCGATATTTCAGCAGCGAGCAGGGCAATGGAGAGATTTATATTTAATGATTGGTGATGTGTGGCATGATCAATAAGTATATTCTAAGGGTGAGCGATGCGTGTGCTTGTATTACTTTGAAGAAACGAGGAGAAAAAGACAATTACCTGCCAATGTCCCACTGGAGAGACATCCTTTACAAAGAAAAACTGCCCACAGTGGCCAAAGTGGTAAGTGTTGTTGGGCATATGGCTCCATATGAGCTCCATATTTACGGGTAAAATGTCAGAAGGTGCACAAAGGTGCCAGTAGCGAGTTGTTTTCAGCTGTACAGGCTGTAAAATAGTGAATAAGGATGTATATTTTATAAACTGCTTATTATAAATAGAATAAGATGTTATATAGTGTATGTACTATTCATTATTATAGGCCTTCATATATATATTAACATTATTAAACTGTGTAAAGAGGCGCTGTTCCTTGTTAGTTTACAATAACTATATATCGATTAATTAACATAAACCAAGATTAATAAATGCTGTAAAACGGTGTTGTCCATTATTTGTTCACTTTAGCTAATGCAATAAGTAATGTTAACTTATACACCTTTTTAATGTTAAGAAATGTGTTAGTATAAGTTAACATTATGTGACAAGGTTCTTGTACACTCTCAAGGAGGAAGTGGGGCCAGGTGAACAGATCTCATTCCTCCTCCTCCACTATCTGGGACAGTACCGCTCCCAATACCCTGTCCAATGTGTCCATTTGTCCAAGAAGTCAGGAGAGTGCAATAACGGCCCATCACAAAGTGCAGCTTTCACTTGCGTGAATGCCTGCTGATATGGCTGTGTACACTGGACCAGATCTGGTGCCCTCTTTTTAGTAAGCTCAGTCTGTGGGCTGGTGACGGTCGAATAATTAAGCAAAAACCTATGATAATAGCCAGCCCCAAGAACTGTCTCACCTCCTTTTTGGTCTTAGGTCTTAGGTAGGCTGCAATCACTGTGGTCTTATCAATTTGGGGACGCACCTGTCCATGACCCAAGTGGAAGCCCAGATACCGTACCTCCACCCATCCAGTTGCATATTTCTTAGGGTTTGCCGTGAGTCCCTCCTATCTCAACAACTTCAGGACAGCCCTCAGATGTTGCAGGTGCCGCTGCCAAACATTACTGTAAATAATGATGTCATCCAGAGTGGCGTGCAGTCTGAGGATTCTATCCATGAGCCGCTGAAATGTAGCTGGGACCCGAACAAACCAAAAGGAAGGGTGACAAATTGGTGTAAGCCAACGGTGTTTAAAATGCAGTTTTTTCACGAGACATAGGAGTTAAGGGGATCTGCCAAGATCCTGTTGTCAAATCCAGTGTCAAATAAAAGCGAGCCGCACCTAACCAATCGAATAGTTCATCAATCTGAGGCATCGGGTAAGCATCAAGCTTAGACACCGCATTGAAATTTTTTCTATAATCCACACAGAACCTGAACAAGCCATCACTCTTCGGAATCAACATCACCGGGCTGTCCCAGTCACTGCGGGATTCTTCTATTACCCCCATATCCAGCATGGTCTTTAATTCTTCCCGAACCACTTTTTTTTGTGTGTTCAGGTAATTGGTAGGGATGACTGCGTACAACTACCCCTGGGGTCCTCTGTGACTTGTGACAGTGAGAGGTGGTCTCCGCAAGTGACAGGGGTGACTTGATCAGTGGCTTTTAAGTCACCTCCAGTACGAGCTCCTCCCTCTACGGAATTCCCAGCGCCAAAGTCATGGGGACCACCTCTCTCATGGTTTTAGGAGATTGAGGTGGTAAATCTGGCATGCTCTGCCTCTCTATCCATTCATTTAACCTCATAATCGATTTCCCCATCTCGCCATGTGACCACAAAGGGCCCTTGCCGCTTGGTGAGTAATTTAGAGCTCAACGTGGGGAGTAATACAAGAACTTTATTTCCTGGTGCAAATTACAGACGGCTTTGACGTTCTTGAGCCTGGAACAAGTTATCCTGTGTGAATTTCCCCATTTTGTGGAGTATTGAATTTAGTTTATATTGTTTGAAGGTACCTCCTCCTAATTTTCCCATAGGATGCTGAGCAGGCCGTGTGGTCAACACCCGTACAATAATTCAAATGGGGAGAACCCCATGGAGGTATGCGAGACCTCACGAACTGCAAATAATAGGGGCTCGAGCCACTTGTCCCAATTTCGAGCATCTTCATGCACAAACTTACAAATTATATTTTTTAGTGTCTCATTTTTTTTCTCTCCCCTTTTCTCCCCAATTTGGAATGCCCAATTTCCAATGTGGTCTAAATCCTTGTGGTAGCGTAGTGACTCACCTCAATCCGGGTGGCGGAGGACAAATCTCATTTGCCTCCGCAACTGGGTGGTAGTCAGCATCTTTACTCACTGAGCTACCCAGGCCCCCCTTTTTAGTGTCTTATTAAATAATTCGACCAAGCCATCCGTTTGGGGGTGATAAACGCTGGTCCGAATCGATTTAATAATACGGATAAGTGAATCGATTTAAAAATACGGATAAGTGAGTGCAATGTCTGGCTGGAGGCATTGACCATCAATCACTTTCATTTGGTCAAAGGCGTGCCTAAGGGTCTCGTCTCACGTCTGCTCCAGAGGGAAATTCCCTGCAGGGAATCCTCTAAGAGCTGGGGAAGCCGAGACTTCCCCCTCCCTTGTGTCATCCTGACACAGAGCTGATGTAGACAGCCCACGGCTCTGCCTCTTCAGCCAGTGAATCGCAAACCACACACAGAGACACTTTAATACAGGACCGATCCACACAAATTTCCCTTAAAACGTAGTAAATGCCGACCAGTTCGTATCCAAGATTAGTGGATGGGTGAGACAGGGACTAACTGCAGCCTAAAAATTGAACGATGACCGTCACTAATGGGTGATCGTGAATAACATTACCTTCACTGGCCGACTTGTATCCAAACCCTCGGATTGAATCAAGCTTTGTTGAATTACAACCTGAATCCACCAAGGCTCGATATGTACCCTCGTTTATACTCACAGGTATCTGGTACGCCCCTGCTCAATCGGGGTGGCCTGTGGAGCATCGGGGACCTGGACCAATTTCTCTACCTCCATCGTAGGTCATCCGTCCCGGAAATTCCCAGGTTCTCCGCAACTCCAGCAGACCGGCCCAGACTTCACGCCCACATCCGCAGCAGCAGATTCACCAGCCTGTGGGGGAGAATGGAGGGGGTTAGGGGAAGCCGACGGGATGAACAGCCAACATGACCGGGGAACCGGTTTTGGTAAGGGAGTTCCTCATTTCCGGGGAACAGGAACAGGATGAGAGGAAGGGGAGGGGGAGGGACGAGAGAGAGAGAGAGAGAGAGAAGAGGGCTCGCCGGCCCCCGGATACGCTGCTATATGGTCCACAGCCAGCTGGATCACTTCATCCAGCAATGTGGCACCGGACCCACTCCGCCGCACCCCTCGGCAGCCGGGAGATGAACTGTTCCTGCACCACAAGGTTGATGATGTCATCAGCATCACCTTCGTCCTCGCTCAGCATAAGGGTGTGGAACCACTGGCAGTGTTGTTCCGGGCTGTGGACGACCTGTTGCAGGATGACATTCCTCAAGCCAGCAAAGTCCAGGAGGTTGGCAACCGGAAGTTGTCGGCCGCGAGTTAAGCCTCCCCGATCAGCAGCAGCAAGAGATGTACCACCCACTGCATTCGTGGCCATTTCTGGGCTCTGGCCGTGTGCTCAAAGAGCTTCAGGAATGATTCCATGTCATCCTGAGCTCCCATCTTAGCAAGTATCATGTGTGGGCCCGCTGCTGCCAGGGTTGCGACGGAAGCCCCCTCCTGGAGCAAAAAGCTCCACAATGCCCACCAGTGCTCAAAGCAGTGTTCCTGCTTTTTCCGTAGCACCATTAGGGCCTGATGTTGGGCCTGTTGGATGCGGGTGAGGGACCTGATGATTTCTCCCAGTGGTGAGGACTCCATAGCAGCATATCCTTCCTCCTTCCCGGGTTTTAGCACCAGTGTGACAAGGTTCTTATTCTCTCTCAAGCTGGAAGTGGGGCCAGGTAAACAGTTAATAACAGTAACATAATTCTTTATTTTTATACTGCTTTTCAGAGTAAGTCAAACGGTTTGCTTTTCAGCCCACACAAAAATGCACACACACACACACACACACACACACACACAGGCTCGGCTCTCTCTCTGCTCTCTCTCCCCTCTGGTTTGGATTGCTCTTTAAATCCCTCTCCGCTCTCACTGCAAACACACAACAGCTGTTAGAGGTGATTTCCCACAGGTGTCAATCCTTACCGTACTCACTCTCTTGGCCTCGCTTTCCACAGATGTCGCTTGGCCACGACCCCATCACCACACATTAACCAAGATTAATAAATGCTTTACATAAGTGTTGTTCATTGTTAGTTCATGTTAACTAATGCATTAACCAATGTTAACAAATGCAACCTTATTGTAAAGTGTTGCTGGATTTCCTGTATCTTTAATCCATGTCAAACAAGGAAGCAGGCTGCTTTTCTTTGCTGGTTGTGATGCGCTTACTGGTTTTCTTATGATTAGCATGTTTAAAAGAGACAATATAAGTAAAACTTTCAATCACCCCATGCACAAGCACAAATTAGTGTGCAGCAAACATCTGCGAGGGTCAAACTCGGGTGAATTCACCCATTGCGTCTTAATTTAGTAGAGAAAACCCCAAATGACTTTTAAAATTAGATCTTGCGTGTGTGTTGTTGTTTGTGTAGCATTTTGAACTCTTTGAACACGCAAGTGGAGAGTCTGAGTGTTTGATACCTCAACAGAATGTTTTATCAAACGCATGACCTCATCAGCAGGAGAAGAGAGTCACGTCGGCGCTCTTTGATGTCCTGTATATCGTGACAACACTGTACGGGGGCGACAGGCGATGTTAATAATTGATCAGGAACATAGCCAGAAGAAAAGTTTAATGGAGGAATATTCCACAAGGAATCATCCAGAGAGAGAGAGAAAGAGAGAGAGAGAGCGTTCTTGGCATCTAATGCTAAGCGGTCTGATGTGAGACACAGATGCGAGAGGAGAGCATCAAGAGCCCTCGTTAGGGAGAGTTTTGTGCTGTTTGTTTATAGTGTGATGGGATGGTCAGCTCAAAAGTGAGTTATATTTGATGTGTAATCTGAGTTAATTGAATCTGATCTGCAACATCAAAGATTTTAGGCCGATTTTGTTATAAATGTATTAGGGAAAATTTTTAATTTAGGTGATGTGACTGGTCACCATTTCGTTGAAGTGATAAACATTTTTAATCACTTTTTTTGTCTTCTAGGGATAATTCACCCAAAAATAGTTCTGTGATAATTTTAGGTTGTTCCAAACCCGCATGGCTTTCTTTTTTGTGCAGAACACTAAAGAAAGTATTTTTCAGGAATATCACAGGCCATCTTTTCAAGACAATGGCAGTGGATAGTATTTTACTTTTTTTTTTTACTTTAATGCTTAGAAAAAAGCACCCAAAAGTATCATAAAAGTTGTCCTCTTTTTTTTTTTTTTACCTACCCCCAATATTACCAATATTACCTACCCCCAATATTAAATTTTGTTTTTATTATAGTCATAATTTTTGTCTCTAGTGAAAATTACCTTTTAAAATTAGTCAATATTTTATCATGCCACATTCATTATTTTAGTACATTTTACTAAAATGGCATTTAATTTTAGTGGACAAAAACACATATTTTAGTTGACAATGTTTAAAATGGCAAACACTGTATCAAAATGTAACAGATCAAACTTTAAACAAATATTAAAATATTTAGAAACATGTATAAACTGTGCAATTATTTAAACATGTATCAAACATATTAATATGTTTGATATGTAAGATTAACCTTCCTATACTGTTCGGTCATTTTTGACCGAAATCACTTTCTCAGATGTAATAAAAAATGGCTTCCTTTATCTGAGCAGTACAAGGCTTGGTGACTTTTCCTCCACTTGCCATCTGAACACACAAACAAGAAATTGACTTGATTCGATAAGTCTAAGTGGTTGTAAAAAAAAAAAAAAAAAAAGCAACACCATTAATGTTTGTGGTTTTTGACCAACTATAGGATTTACCTGTCTGGACACGGTAAGTCCAGTTGGAGACTATGGAGACTCCACCCCCATGTAGTCCAGCTGATTTGGGAGAGATTCGGGGAGGCACAGGTAGACTTGTTCGCCTCCCAAGACTCCTCTAACTGCCCCCTGTGGTACTCCCTGTCCGAGTCCCCCCTCAGCACGGATGCCTTGGCACACAGCTGGCCTCAGGGACTATGCAAGTATGCGTTTCCTCCTGTGAGCCTTGTTGCACAGACTCTGTGCAAAGTCAGGGAAGACGAGCAGCAAGTCCTGTTCGTTGCGCCGTACTGGCCCAACCGGACTTGGTTCTCGGATCTGATGCTCCTGACAGTAGCACCTCCCTGGTGCATTCCCCTGAGGCAGGACCTTCTCACTCAGGGGCAAGGTACGCACCAGCACCCGCAGCCGGACCTCTGGAATCTCCACATCTGGCTCCTGGATGGGACTTAGCAGGTCTTCCGCCAGCAGTGGTAGACACGATCAGTCAGGTCAGGGCCCCCTCTTTGAGGTGGCTGTATGCCTTGAAGTGGCATCTTTTTGCTAACTGGTGTTCCCGTGGGAAAGACCCACAGTGATGTGCCGTCGGGTCTATGCTGTCTTTCCTTAAGGAAGGGCTGGAGAGACGGCTGTCTCCCTCTACCCTGAAAGTGTACGTGGCTGCCATAGCAGCTCACCACGATACACTGGACAGGAGACCCTCACGACAGCGCGACCTGATCAACAGGTTACTCAAATGCGCGAGGAGGTTGAATCCTCCTAGACCGCACCTGATCCCCTCTTGGGATCTCTCTGTGGTCCTACCTGCCCTACAGAGAGCCCCCTTTGAGCCCCTGGAGCAGGCCGAGCTCAGCACTCTGTCCCTGAAGACGGCCTCCTGGTGGCGCTCACTTCCATCAAGAGGGTGGGGGACCTGCAGGCACTCTCTGTTACCAGCAAATGCCTGGAGTTCGGGCCAGCACACTCTCACGTAATCTTGAGACCCCGGCCCGGTTACGTGCCCAAGTTCCCACCACTCCTTTTCAGGACCAGTTGGTGAAACTGCAAGCACTCCCTTCAGAGTAGGAAGACCTGGCCTTGTCGTTGCTGTGTCCAGTTCACATCCTGCGCATCTATCTGGACTGCACGCAGAACTTTAGACGCTCGGAGCAGCTCTTTGTCTGTTTTGGAGGACAGCAGAAGGGGAAAGCTGTCTCCAAGCAGAGATTAGCCCATTGGATTGTGGATGCCATTTTCCTCACATACCAATCTCAGGACTTGAGATGTTGCGTCCTCCTGGGCACTGGGGGGCCTTTCTAGCAGACATATGCAGAGCTGCAGGTTGGGCTACACCCAATACCTTTGCAAGGTTTTATAACCCACGCATAGACCTGGTTTCGACCCGAGTGTTACGCGGTAACAGCAGGTAGACCGGGCGGCCAGTTGGGTGTACCACTTGCATTGCGCCTTTCCCCTTTTTTCAAAGGTGATTATGTGCGCTTTTTTGTCCACAACTGTTCCCCGTACCGGTGACCTCCGAACGCCTCATTAATTCCTTAGCACTGTTTGGTGATAAACTCGGCAGAGGAGTAACGCCACCAGGCCCAGTACTCATGGTATTCCCCTTTTCAGGTCAGCCCGTGTGCTCGGGCTCAGTGCTCCATGCGTGGTGATCCTTGGTAATCCCATATGATGAGTTTCCACTGTTCAGTTTCCCCCTTAGGTGAAACCTGTGTTTCCTCTCGTCAGAACTTTCTCTGTCTCGGCCACTGTGCTGCGTACCCTCTCTGTAGGTAGGGTCCTCCTGTGGTGTCATTCCACATGTGTACTTCCCCGTTGGTAAGTCCATGTGAGGTATGCTCCATATGTTAACCTCCCTCCGGTAGGATGTGGTCTCCGTAGTGCTCTCCTTCCTGAAGAGGGAAGAGCACTACCCAGCGCTATTCTAGAAAGTGTTTGGCGGGAGATTGCTTAACAGCAAATTAAGAAAGGCGACGCCGGTAGCCTACTTGGGTAAGTGCCTCCTCCCCCCTTAATGGGACTAGGGAGATGCCTTACCTAATTTGCTGGAAGGTCACGACGTGGTTGAGCGCTTGCTGCGAGGCATGCAGCAGCTTGCCCGTGTCCACTCTTCTGTGCCTCGTTACATGGTTTAGCGCCTGCGGCACTTTCTATAGGAACCCCTAGTGTCACTACATCGACTCAACATCAAGTGAGTGACAGACAGGGAACATCTTGGTTACTGATGTAACCTCTGTTCCCTGATGGAGGGAACGAGACATTGTGTCCCTCCTGCCGCGGTGCTGAACAGGCCACTGACATGGCCGGGACACTCTATCGGCTCCTCAGCATAAATCTGAATGAGTGATGCACGCCATCTCCTTTTATACCAGTATGTCTGGGGCAGAGAGTGGCATGCAAATTCCACTCGCCAATTTTCATTGGCCTTTTCTATTTTAAGCAAAGGTGATTGGGACTCTCAAGATCGAACCCCTAGTGTCACTACATCGACACATCGTTTTGTTCCCTCCATCAGGGAACAGAGGTTACATCAGTAACCAAGATGTTTTCATCAGTAATTTCGTTGATGAGATTAACACTGCCAAAATATGTCATATGGCTTCACAAAACTTGGAATATGGCACAAAATCGAACTAATTTTTCAGTGAAAATCTTGAAATGTGTTACACGTTCATGAGCGCTATGACATCACAGTGAATCACGAGTTCACATTGTTTAGCGCTAAACAATTTCTGGCTTGTTTCTCACCAAAACCGATCATATGGCTCCAGAATACTTAAAATAGGGCGTATGCATGGACTAATTTTAAGATATTTCTGGATCCTTTTAAAGCTTTTAAATCGCTATAAACTGCCAGTGTATTCAAAAGATGTATGAGAATATTAAAATGTAGCCTCTTGTGTTTTCTTGGGTGAAAGAAAGTCATACAGGTTTGGAATGACAAGAGTTTGAGTTAATAATTACAGAATTTTCAGTTTTAGGTGTACTTGTGTGTAGTGAACCACTATGTCAAAAAGTTTGCTCACTTGTATCACTTTTTTATTAGTAGTTTTTAGTGTTGCAAACTGCAATTTTTAAAGTAAGCAAGTGGAAGATCTGTGTGTGGGTGTGTTTGTTTGTAGGTTGTTTGAAGAGCACGAGACCTTCAGTGTGTCTCTGTGAGAGAGACGACTCATTACGATTATAAATAGTGTGTGTCATGTCTGTCATCTTTTCAATCATCACTTAATGAGGTGGAACCTGGAGAAGGCCATCTAGACACATAGTATATAGTAAATAGGACTATAGTATAGTCCAGCAGCCTCGCCAACAGTCAGTCAAACACAACCACAGTCAGAGAGACAGACCCTACATTCAAACAGACCAGTGAGACCATGTTTACAACTGAAGGTAAGATGCGTTTTGGGTGATCTGATCGCAAGTAGACAGGCGAGACACATCTTTGTTTATACCTGGTCGTAAAATGTGTTTCTTTTGACCACTTGTGTGCAAATTGATGACAACATACATCAATCACTAAGTCAGTGTCTTACTGTATGATGCATGAATACAAAACCAGAGCGCTAAAAACTGACTCACAGTTTTCTTTATTAAACTTGCATTTAATCTAATCAAAAACAGAGTCGAATTCTCTGTTATTTTAGTGGAGTACCTGTATGAACTGAGCTTCAGATGTGTGTGCTTCTCATCTGTCATAGCATGTTCATATCAAACACACTGAAGAAGATCCATGAAGTTCTTGTGCATGCATTTGCTTTTCAAATTGTAAGATTAGACTGTTATCCCAGTGCAAACAGAACGCTCCCCTAACGTTAGAGTACGCAGTGCTTCGCTGCTGTTTGAACGGATGAGCGTTTACACTACGAGCCCAGTGTGGACACATGCATTTGACCACTTTCCACACCTCTGAATATGGTTGAAGTGGACAAATCCCAACCTACTTACCAATTTTTGGTTCCTAGAACATTCCCAGAACAGACATTCTAACGGTTTGGAGAACATTCCCCTAACATTCTCCTAACACATAATATGGAAAATTTGTTAATATGTAAGTTGACTAGTTCTGGACATTAAAATGCAGATATTATATAAATAATAAATAAATAAATATTCCAAATAACCAATGACTTCAACACAGTCATTTTTTTAAATCAGAAATGTATTTACAGACATTAAAAATGTTATAATCATTCAATAAACCTTAAACTAGGCTTATATTAGATGAATTTAGATTAGATTAACTAGATTCATTTAGCTGATTAAATGAGTCAAATCTTTATAAAATCATTAACATGTACACAGTAAATAATACACTCTAAAAAAATTTAAAAAATAAATACGATTTACACATTTCAAAAAGTGTTTGCCAAGTTAGAAATAAATTACTTTTCCCTGACTTCTCATAGATCTGGGTTTCTGTGACTGGAATTGGTGTTAAATCTAAATTTGTTTTTTTGTTTTTTGTTTTTTGTTTATCTTTGCATGTACTGCAGAGGAGGGGAACCTACGACATGCATGGGTGGCAGAAAATTGCATAATATGCACTCTGTGTGTGTGTATGTGAGAAGTGGGTGTTTGCCTGCCCAAAACTCACAGCAAGCAGCGTGACTCTAAAACAGCACAACAGACCGCCGACGAGGAAAACCCGGCCCACACTAATCTCTAAACATCCCGCTCCCTTTCTTCTGTCATTCTCTCTACTCTATTAGACTCCTCTCATGTTTTTGGCTCTTTTATAGCAGTTATTCCCTCTCTCTTTGTGTCAGTGCTTGAAGGAAACATTCACTCACCCTTATATTGTTTCAAACTTTTGTGGAACACAAAAGGAGAAGTTCAGCAGAATATTTATACAATAACATTCACTTATATTTATAATATTCACTTTATGCTTCATTTATTGTGATTTTATGGTGCTTCTTTGGAGCTTGACAGCCTCTGTCACGTTTCTCTTTCGTTATTCGGAAAAGAGCAGTTTGAACATTCTGCTAAACACGTTTGGAAGGGGTTGGAACAACGTGAGATTAAATGATGACTGAATTTAAATTTTTGGTTTATGTTTTGGCTTCTAAACTCTCTAGCTTGCATGCTTTATAAGTGCATTACTGTAATAAAATGGGTAAAATAAAAAAGATAAAAGTGTACATCAGTATCAGTTAGTTATTAGTATTAGTGTTTATTATTGTATCTGGTAAACAGCAATTGAACTGCATAGTTTGGGCCCTGCTGTTTATTTTATTACATTTATTGAGAGAGAAGTTCTTTCACATGTAAACAAAATGGACATTATAACTGTGCGACAAGGATCTTTTTCACCCCAAAGGAGGAAGCGGGAGATGGGCAATGTTCCAACTCAAACAGGTAACTTTTATTGCTTTTACACAAAATCTTTAACTCAAAAGGAGCACAGTCTGAGCATGAGTGTGCTAACTCACTCTCTCTCCCTTCCTGTGGCGTCGGCCCCTTTCTTATCGCTCCTCCAGGATTTCTGCAACAAGAAACATCTGTTAGTTATAATAATCATCCAGGGGTGAAGCCTTACCACTTTACCTCTTCCCCTAGACGCACACTCCTCCACACCCTCGCCATCACAAACTGAAATATATCCAAATGATTTAAAATCAAATAGTATCAAAATCGGAAACGAATCGAGAACTTATGAATTGTAATCAAATCAAATCTAATCAAAATTTAGATCTGAATCGAGAGCTTGTGAATTAGAATCTAATCAAATCGTATCAAGATTACAATTGAATCTAGAGCTTATAAGTCAATTAAATCATATTGAAATCGGAATCGAATTGAGAGCTTGTGAATTGGTATATAATTCAATCGTATTAAAATTGAAATCAAATGGAACTGACTGCTGGTGAATCGGAATCGAATAAAATGTATAAGAAATGGGATTGAATCGAGAGCTTGTAAATCAGAATCTCCTCAAACTATATTGAAATCAGAATCAAAACAAGAGCTTGAGATTCGGAAATTAATCAAGAGCTTGTGAATCAGTATCAAATCAAATCATATCAAAGTGGTAATCGAATCAAAAGCTTGTAAATCAGAATCTAATCAAATTATATCAAAATCGGAATCTAAACGAATTGAGAGATTCTGAATTGGAACTGAATAGAATCAAATTGAGATCTTGTGAATTGGAATCAAATCAAGAGCTTGTGAATCGGAATCAAATTAAACCTTATCAAAATCGGAATCGAATCTAAAGCTTGTGAATTGGAATGTAATCAAATCATATAAAAATTGGAATCAAATCAAATCGAGAGCTTGTGAATCAGAATCTAATCAAATCGTATCAAAAATGGAATTGAATCGAGAGTTTTTTTATTAGAATCTGATCAGATTATATCAAAATCGGAATTTAAATGAACTGAGAGATTGTTAATTGGAATTGAATCAATTCACATTGAGATCTTGTGAACTGAAATCAAATCATATCAAAAATGGAATCAAATCGAGACCTTGAGAATCGTAATTGAATCGGCATGTAATCAAATCGTATCAAAATTTAAATCAAATCAGATCAAGAGCTTGTATATCAGAATCTAATCAAATCGTATCTAAAATGGAATTGAATTGAGAGCTAGTAAATCAGAATCTAATCAAATTATATCAAAATCGAATCTAATTGAAAGATTGTTAATTAGAACTAAATCATATTAAATTGAGAGTTTGTGAAAAAAAATTTTTTCAGAATCGTCATCAAATGGAGAGCTTGTGAATTGGAATGTAATCAAATCTTATCAAAATCGGAATCTAATCAAAACCTTGACAATCTGAATCAATCCGTGTATCATTCGTTCATTTCATATTCAATTAGGAATTCAAAAAACGACTTATTTCATTATTCGCTTACAAAACCAATATTAAAAACAAATAAAGACTTGTTTTTCCTCATTTTGATTTAATGCTCAAGTTAAAAATAGGAAACTGGAAAAATAGCCATGGGACACTGTGCATTTTGATTATTTATTTCACTAATATATGTCTTGAATATTTGATTCGCCCCTTTATTCTGATTGGTCAACCTGCACCATCGTCTGTTCTTCCTCGATGCTGTGAGACAGAATAAAAGTTCTCTGCTGTTTAAATGTTCAGATGAATTCGTCTCAGTTAATATTACATTATTTACCATTTGTTCTCCAAAACATGCCATATTTATTGCTGCTGAGCTATCTCTTTCATCAAACTCCCTACACATAAACCTGCTGTCTTTGACGTTGCTCCGGTTTGAAAAGGCATAGTTTTAAATGAGATGATGAAAATAACCATATATTCATAAGACTATTGAAGCATATGCCTACATTGTAAAGACATAGGCTTACATTTAACTGTGGGGTAAAGTTAGTTTTAAGTTCAGTATTTGTTGGATATTCACTTATGGTGTGCGTAAAGGACTGTCTGAAATCTCCACCCACAACTAAAACGTCACTGCCGTCATAGCAGTCATTTATTTGACCATTGACTAAAAAATAAATCAAACAAACCAAAAAAAATAAAATAAAAAACAATCCACAGGTTGTAGTAGATCGACAGAGTGATGGCTGTGCATATAAATGTACAGTATTCACTTATATAATGAAAAACAACTCACTAAAATGAACAAAAACATCATTTTCACATTCCAAAGGTTGTATTAAGTTCTCAGTGGGCAAACTGACTTACTACAGGTGAGATTTTTACAGTACATCCAATAATATGAGTAGTATTAGATTATTTTAATTCCACCAAACGGAATCGAATCGAGAGCTTTTGAATCAGAATCAAATCATATCAAAATCTGTCTCAGATTGAAAGCTTGAGAACCGGGATCGAATCAAGAGCTTTTGAATCAATTCAAATCATATCAGAATCTGACTCAGATTGAAAGCTTGAGAACCGGAATGGAATCGAGAGCTTTTGAATCAGAATCAAATCAAATCATATCAAAATCTGTCTCAGATTGAAAGCTTGAGAACCGGAATGGAATCAAGAGCTTTTGAATCAGAATCAAATCATATCAAAATCTGTCTCAGATTGAAAGCTTGAGAACTGGAATTGAATCGAGAGCTTTTGAATCAGAATCAAATCAAATCATATCAAAATCTGTCTCAGATTGAAAGCTTGAGAACCAGAATCGAATCGAGAGCTTTTGAATCAGAATCAAATCATATCAAAATCTGTCTCAGATTGAAAGCTTGAGAACTGGAATTGAATCGAGAGCTTTTGAATCAGAATCAAATCAAATCTTATCAAAATCTGTCTCAGATTGAAAGCTTGAGAACCAGAATCGAATCGAGAGCTTTTGAATCAGAATCAAATCATATCAAAATCTGTCTCAGATTGAAAGCTTGAGAACCGGAATCGAATCGAGAGCTTTTGAATCAGAATCAAATCAAATCATATCAAAATCTGTCTCAGATTGAAAGCTTGAGAACCGGAATCGAATTGAGAGCTTTTGAATCAAATCAAATCATATAAAAATTTGTCTCAGATTGAAAGCTTGAGAACCGGAATCGAATCGAGAGCTTTTGAATCAAATCAAATCAAATCAAATCATATCAAAATCTGACTCAGATTGAAAGCTGGAGAACTGGAATCGAATCGAGAGCTTTTGAATCAAATCAAATCATATCAAAATCTGTCTCAGATTGAAAGCTTGAGAACCAGAATCGAATCGAGAGCTTTTGAATCAGAATCAAATCAAATCATATCAAAATCTGTCTCAGATTGAAAGCTTGAGAACCGGAATCGAATCGAGAGCTTTTGAATCAGAATCAAATCAAATCATATCAAAATCTGTCTCAGATTGAAAGCTTGAGAACCGGGATCGAATCGAGAGCTTTTGAATCAGAATCAAATCAAATCAGAATCTGACTCAGATTGAAAGCTTGAGAACCGGAATCGAATCGAGAGCTTTTGAATCAGAATCAAATCAAATCAAATCATATCAAAATCTGACTCAGATTGAAAGCTGGAGAACTGGAATCGAATCGAGAGCTTTTGAATCAGAATCAAATTAAATCATATCAAAATTTTAATCAAATCAAATTAAGAGCTTGTGAATCAGAATCTAATCAAATTATGTCAAAATTAGAATCGAACTAAGAGATTGTTAACTGGAATCAAATTGAGAGTTTCTGAATTGAAATCAAATGAAATCATATCAGAATTGGAATCAAATCGAGAGCTTGTGAATTGGAATATAATCTTATCTGATCAAAATCGGAATCATATCAAAAGCTTGAGAATCTGAATTGAATTTAGAGCCTGAGCATTGGAATCTAATTAAATCATATCAAAATCGTAATCAATTCTAATCGAGAGCTTGTGAATCAGAATCGAAAACAAAGAATATCAAAATTGGAATTAAAGCAAATCGCATCAAGAATTTGTGAATCAGAATCAAATCAAACTGTATCAATATCAGACTGAATTTAATCGAGAGCTTGAGAATCAGTATCTAATCTAATTGTATCAAAATCAGAATTGCATCGAATCAAGAGCGTGTGAATCAGAATCAAATCAAATAGAGAAATCTGTAATAATACCCAACCTTCAAACGAATTTACGAATCAATATGACAGTATGCCAAACCCAAACCCAAACCCAAACTATGTACAGTATGCCAAACTCAGATTAAGATTTAAAACTGAACTAAACAAAACCCAGAGTATCACCGTATGTGATTTTATGTCCGTTTTCCGATTCCGAGAACTGAGAACTGAAGCTTAACAAATGAGCTTAAGAGCCTGACTGAAACTAACCTGAAGTTGGTGCAAAAGTGCAGGTGAAAGAAAAGAATAAAGCATTTGCTGAAAGACGTATAGAGGAGAGAACATATGACAGAGGTCAAACTCTCGGTGTGTGTTCAAACCCCCCAAGCAAAAAGCTTTTACTCGACTTTGCACCTTAACACCCTGATGTTTAATTCATTCTCTCTCAGCCCTGGAGGGCATTCAGAACAGCTCGTGAAGAAAAGGGTGAGAAGAGAATGAGAGGAACATTGCTGAAATGACCGCAGGGGGTTCAGCAGGTGCGGGAAACACAACCCTGAAGAAACGCTGAGGAAATGCTGTTGTAAAGTACACAAATGACAGACTGTAGACACATATGGCACAAGCAAAACAATCCCTTGTCATGCAACTCTCGTCAGGGTAACTGTAAACCAGTAAACACGAAACTGTGAGTGTTTTTAATGGCTTCACTTTGGGACAATAAGGTGGTCTGTGTCAGACAGGTTTTCAGACGTTGCAAATTGTTACATTTATTGCCCTCAATAGTCTT
This sequence comes from Myxocyprinus asiaticus, assembly GCF_019703515.2. Lineage (NCBI taxonomy): Eukaryota > Metazoa > Chordata > Actinopteri > Cypriniformes > Catostomidae > Myxocyprinus > Myxocyprinus asiaticus. The sequence continues at coordinate 47,935,747 of NC_059356.1, read as the reverse complement.
TTCTGCCTCCTGTTGCTCTCTTGGTTTTTCAGACACTGTTAGCCACTTGGTGGCGTGTTAACCTACTATTGAGTGTCCACTGACTGATGGATTCCACACTTGAATAACACGTCCATCTTGAAAGAACCGTCAAGTAGGTTTGGTCAGTGTAGCTACAAAAATTGTATTAGATTAATCCAGAACGCTAATTGTGCAGAACTCAAGAATCGTGAAATTAGTTTAATGGCGCACTCTTTAGAAAATGTAGTGGCCAAATAAAATATGCATTAAAATCATAATATTTATGATATTGGCAGTAAAATCATTGCGTTTATGTAGTGAATATTCATTATATACTCACCGACCACTTTATTAGGAACTCCTGTTCACCTACATATTCATGCGATTATCTAATCAGCCAATCCTGTGGCAGCAGTGCAGTGCATAAAATCATGCAGATACGGGTCAGGAGCTTCAGTTAATGTTCACATCAACCATCAGAATGGGGAAAAAATGTGATCTCAGTGATTTGGACTGTGGCATGATTGTTGGTGCCAGATGGGCGGGTTTGAGTATTTCTGGGATTTTCACACACGACAGTCTCTTGAATTTACTCCGAATGGTGCCAAAAACAAAAAACATCCAGTGAACGACAGTTCTGTGGATGGAAACACCTTGTTGATGAGAGAGGTCAACAGAGAATGGCCAGATTGGTTTGAGCTGACAGAAAGGCTACGGTAACTCAGATAACCACTCTGTACAATTCTGGTGAGCAGAATATCATCTCTGTATGCACAACACGTCTAACCTTCAGGCGGATGTGATACAACAGCAGAAGACCACATCAGGAACTTTATTAGGACCATAGTGTTCCTAATAATGTGGTCAGTGATAACCTCAGATAACTTACAAATATTTTTTTAAAAACTGATTATTTTTTAAAAATATTTTCTAATTCAGAGGAGATATCATTTCAACCAAACATTGATTGTTGAAGTAGATAGAAGTAGGTTTAAAATATTTAATTTGTGAAGGAAAATCTAGTTAAAAATAATGGTAATGTTTTCCAGAATCTTTTCCAAATAGATGCACCAATTTACAACAATAAACAGTAATAAAAAGCATTATTTACCTACATACACTGTATGCATTTTATTATTTATCATTATTTTTTTTTTATATCATTATAAAATCACATTTTAATTGTTGGACCAGTCAAGTTTATTATTCTAATAAAATACTGAATTATTATTATTATTATTATTAATTATTATTATTATTAATATTTCAGTTTTCCGCCAAAATAAAAGCTCTAGGTGAAGGTGTAGTAAATACAACCGAAATATATTATTATTGTAAAAAAAATAATTAAAATAGTCTTCAAAATATTATTATTATTAATAATAATAATAATAATAATAATAATATTTTGAAGACTATTTTACTTATTTTTTTTTACAATAATAATATATTTCGGTTGTATTTACTACACCTTCACCTAGAGCTTTTATTTTGGTGGAAAACTGAATGTGCAGAGTGCATTTGACAGTTTACAATAACGTTCCTCATTACAAATCTGGTGAAAGGCTGTCATCTCCTTGTGGCAGGGAGGAGGACGGCACACCCAGCACCTAATCAGGCTAATCAAGCCCTTGAGAGGGATAAAGGCATCCTGAGGCGGCAGTTCGAGAGAGAGTGAGTTACGGGCAGCTGCCCTGCATGTGTTTATGTTTGTCTTTTTGTTTTATTAAAAGATTATTTATATTGTCAAGCCAGTTCTCGCCTCCTCCTTTCCATTGAACTTTGTTACACTGGTGCCGAAATCCGGGAAGGAGGAGGGATGCGCCGTAGTAGAGTCCTCGCCACTACCATCCACCCCAACGGAGCAGCCGCGGGCATCCGCCGGGGATGGAGGAGCGGCCGCCGACCGCGAGGGGAGGAGGGGCTTCTAGCTGACTGCATGGAGCGTTCAGGGCCGCTGCCAGGGGCGGAGGAGACCCCTACCGGCCTTGCAAATGATATTCCGTGAATTTTCAATATCATCCAGCCATACTGTCAATTGCATGAGATAACAGCACCCCATGCACAAAGATTTTTGATTTCTTTTTGCAGTCATTATGTTAAATTATCATTGACAGTTAACATGTTGTAAATTCGTGGCAAACAAAATAGTTTTACACAAATAAAAGTCTTCTGCTCTTAAGATCAGACTGAAATGATCAGGGATCTTGTTCAAAAGAAACTGACGCTGAAGGATCTGCAGAGCAGATGGTGCTACATACTGGACAGCACAAGATTTGTCCACATTTGATTCTTATCATTAGTTCTTATGCTGTTTAGGAATAATAACATCTATCCTACTTCCTTCTTTAAATAATACGTCTCTTACTGTTATACCTAAAAGATCTGATTTTGAAAGACTATAACTAGGAATTATATGTGCATGATGCATTAAGCAAATCAGTGAATGCACAGATAAAGTGTAGTTAGCACATTGATCTGTGTGTAGGTGTGATTTGTATTGATGCACTGAAGGGTGTTCTTTCTACAACACACTTTAATCTTTGATTTGAATTGCCTGTTTTGAATGTGGAATTAGTGATGGATTTTCTTTTCAAACAGGTGCTTAAGAGTAGAGTTGTAGCATAATTTTATTCATCGTAAAACTTAAATCAAATATTAAAAGCCAGCACCTCATGCATGGAAAGCCATTTGATTAAAATATTAGTAGGAATCAAGAAAAGACACATTCACCAACACAAAACACATCTCACCTCTTCTATTTTCCACAGGTACACAGACAGACAGAACATTAAGTCGTGTTTATGCCTGTTATTAAAGGGATAGTTCACCCAAAACAATGACATTTCTGCCATCATTTACTCACCCTCATGTTGTTCCAAACCTGTATGACTTTCTTCTTGAACTATACTTATAGGGGCTGTACTCTATAACTCTGAGGGGTAGGAGGTGACTGACTGAACTGTTCACATTTGGAGAGTTTGAACTTCTACAGGTTGGATTGTTTGAAGAGCTGCTCTCATTCAGGTGCATTTGTTTTTAAAGGGCGTGTGAGAGATATCTCTCCATGTCTACGGTCACGTGGTTTCACAGCAGCTACGTTTGGGATGCAGAATCGGCGGGGGCCGCGTGCCCTGCTGCGTGTAGATGAATTAGTTCTTTTGTCCAAGCGTTTCCCGGGGTCTGGCCCTCATTGTCGGGGTCTAATATTTTCTGTCCCACGGTTCATCTCATTCATGCCAAAATGCCATTCTCTACCGCTCCGAGTTCCTGTAGCCATGTAAACTCAAAGCACTGAAAGTTTTATATCATTTTATGAACCCCCAAAAGCGCACACACATTGGTAATATCATTGCATGCAAAGTCTCTCTCTCTCTCTTACTCTCTCTCACTCTCTCTACAGGAAGTGCTTTTGAAAAGCCATTTCTAATTAACAATTGATGAATAACAGTAGATGACAACTGGATTAAAGAATGGATTGATTCTGGTAGTTCAAGAGCAGTTTTATTTTTTAGAAATAACTGCAGCAATTATTCCAGTCATTCAAAAAAAAAAAAAAAAAAAAATAAAATAAATAAATTTAAGGCAGAAAGTCACAGAATGAAGAGAGTTTCTTATTTTTTAACCTTCACATTTCTGGCACTTTTAAAGTGATTTCACATCAAAACATTGCTCTTATTTAGTTTTCTTATAATTTAATTATTCAATTAAATTGTATTAATTTAATTACGAACTGTAACGTAGCTGGCAGCAATGACAGGCAGACAAAGACGATGATGTGAAGAACCCAAGTGCAGTTCATTTACATCAACATAAAATCCAAAAACCGTGACAGAAGAGACTTGACTGGACTTGGACTTGGTCTTGGACTTGGACTTGGTCTTGGTCTTGGACTTGGTCTTGGTCTTGGACTAGGACTTGGACTTGGTCTTGGTATTGGTATTGGTCTTGGACTTGGTCTTGGTCTTGGTCTTGGTCTTGGTATTGGTCTTGGTCTTGGTCTTGGTCTTGGTCTTGGTATTGGTCTTGGTCTTGGTATTGGTCTTGGTCTTGGTCTTGGTATTGGTCTTGGAGTTGTACTTGTACTTGGACTTGGACTTCCAAACAACGTTACCCCAACAATACCTGACACTAGACAATTGCAAACACGAGGGCATGGGTAACCACATGACATAAACAACCAATGATGAGACTGAACTAATAATAAGATAATGAAACATGAACCAATGACATAACAGAACTGATAACAAGATAACAAGACTCATGAACACAAACCAATCAGAACAAAACACATGGAACAAGAGAGGATCACATGAGGGAACAGATCACATGACATGGCAAAGAAACAGGAATAAACTTTCAAAATAAAAGACATGAACACAAAACATGAACAAAACACATAAAGGTGATCCGAACACTTTGATTCAGATATTTTCTGGTTGTTTTATTCACCTATCTGATGTATCTGTTCTTCAGATAGTCTTCTCGGAACAATACTGCGTTCATGTCACACTGGAATTCCGAGATTTCTGATTATCGGTAGTAAAAACCGGCCAGAATCAGAGCCAGAATTCCCATCCCTGCAATTCATACTATTAATATACATACAGCAGAGTCCCAGTGTCATTATATTCTTGATATAACATCTCTTTTTCAATTACACCAATAATAAAAGCAGAAAATTATCAGACATACATTATTAAAAGCGTGACAACAGCATGTCATGTCATTGAGGTGGTTTGAAAAAGGTTAAAAAGTACTTATGTTAATTGCATTAGCGTTCTGGATTAATCTAATTTATCAGCTGTGTGTAATGGTGTCAAAGCTGACTGTGAAAGTATGTTAAGAATTAATAATTCAACGATAGTTTGGATTGGGTGTGTGTCGGTGGCGGCTGATAAGTCTGTGTGTGTGTGTGTGTGTGTGTGTGTGGTTCGAGTGAGAGAGAGATGGTGGTAAATGGATGCTGATATTCCTTTACTCATAATCCTCTCTTTCTGCTCTCTGAGGGTCAAACCTCAGCTGCCCTGTCAATATAATCACAGCTCTCAAGGGCACAGACACTCATACTGATCCTCTCTTTGTCTCTCTCATGCAACGAGACAAACTCATACCTTTCACCTCACCAGACAGACATTACCCTTTAAGGTAACATGAAACAGCATCTGCAACCCATGTTACTTCCATTCTGTGATATATTTCAGTGTGAAATATAAATCGATGGGGTATATCAAAGTTCTGTATCATTACCATCTGACACCTCACTGTATAATAGTACCAGCCAAGTACTGTTTTGTAAGGGTCTAGAGGTTCTGAATATTTTGCCCATAATCTAACAATTTAAAATTGTATTTGTCACAAATGCTGATTTGACTGGAGATTTGACAGCGATGAAAGACGCAATATGCTTCAAATCACCTTAATTTGCATTTAACAGAATCAATGTGGGTGAATATAATGTAAAAGATCACTACAAAGCCACACACATATACAGGTGACTAATAGGCCTGTCATTCCTGTTCATAATTCTGTGATTTCTTAAATTAATCTCTCAAAATCCCATTTTGCTTTCATTGTGCTCCTCACAGATCCAGAGAGCTGTCAGGTGAAACATGTTATTCAATAAGAACCAGAGCGTCCATTCTGTTAGCAGAGCATTTAACACACCACTGAACACAACTTAACTTGAGAGATAATGTGTGTCATTCATTATGTGGTGATGATGATGATGATGATATGTGTGTGTGTATGTGTGGGCAGGTTTAAGTGGTTTTCGAGGACTTTTTTTTAGGTTACAAACTGGTAATTACAAGGGTATTATGCTATAAATGTGGTTTATGAGGATAGAATCTATAGTTTGTACAGTATAAAAATCATTATGTCTATGGAGAGTCCTCATAATGATAGCTGCACCAACATGTGTGTGTGCACGAACACTAGTACACAGATAGACAGACAGATAGACACAGACATACAGTATAGATGATAGATAGATAGATAGATAGATAGATAGATAGATAGACAGATAGATAGATAGATAGATAGATAGATCTGCAGACAGACAGACAGACAGGCAAACAGAGATAGATAGATAGATAGATAGATAGATAGATAGATAGATAGATAGATAGATGATAGAAAGAACAGACAGACAGTCAGACAGACAGTTAGATAGATCAGACAGACAGACAGATGATAGATAGACAGACAGACATATAAATAGATAGATAGATAGATAGATAGATAGATAGGTAGATGATAGAAAGAACAGACAGACAGTCAGACAGACAGACGATAGATAGTCAGACAGACAGACAGATAGACATATAGATAGATAGATAGATAGATAGATAGATAGATAGATAGATAGATAGATAGACACAGTTAGATAGATCAGACAGACAGACAGACAGACAGACAACAGATAGATAGATAGATAGATAGATAGATAGATAGATAGATAGATAGATAAACAGATAGATAGATAGATAGATAGATAGATGATAGAAAGAACAGACAGACGGTCAGACAGTTAGATAGATCAGACAGACAGACGATAGATAGACAGACAGACATATAGATAGATAGATAGATAGATAGATAGATAGATAGATAGATAGATAGATAGGTAGATGATAGAAAGAACAGACAGACAGTCAGACAGACAGTTAGATAGATCAGACAGACAGACGATAGATAGACAGACAGACAGACAGACAGACATATAGATAGATAAGATAGATAGATAGATATATAGATAGTTAGACACAGTTAGATAGATCAGACAGACAGACAGACAGACAGACAACAGATAGATAGATAGATAGATAGATAGATAGATCAGACAGACAGACAGACAGACAGACAACAGATAGATAGATAGATAGATAGATAGATAGATAGATGATAGAAAGAACAGACAGACGGTCAGACAGACAGTTAGATAGATCAGACAGACAGACGATAGATAGACAGACAGACATATAGATAGATAGATAGATAGATAGACAGATAGATAGATAGATAGATAGATAGATAGATAGATAGAAAGAACAGACAGACAGACAGACAGTTAGATAGATCAGACAGACAGACGATAGATAGACAGACAGACATATAGATAGATAGATAGATGATAGAAAGAACAGACAGACAGTCAGACAGACAGTTAGATAGATCAGGCAGACAGACAGACAGACGATAGATAGACAGACAGACATATAGATATATAGATAGATAGATAGATAGATAGATAGATAGATAGATAGATAGATGATAGAAAGAACAGACAGACAGTTAGACAGACAGATAGATCAGACAGACAGACGATAGATAGACAGACAGACAGACAGACAGACAGATAGATAGATAGATAGATAGATAGATAAATAGAACAGACAGACAGTCAGATAGACAGACTGATAGATAAACAAACAGACAGAGACAGACAAAAAAATAGACAGATAGATGGATGGATGGGTTAGGTGTGCTCTTGTATTACATTTTCCAGATGATCAATGCGTACAGAAAACGTACATATTGTGGACAGTATACATGCCGCATGCTACTCTCTTACAAAAATAGTACTTAAATGAAGGGTATATTAAGCATCTGTCTTTATCTCACACATTTCCTCTCATCTCTCCTCCTGTCTCTCTGTGAAGTGATTTGAATGTTTGAATGTGATCTGAGCTTTATTCTTAGCATCATTAGACTCTGTGACTGATGTATGAAGCATGTGTCTCATTAAAACAGAACTCACAGTAGAGCTGCTCTCCTCAACAGAACGTGTGAATAAGTAGTCGAGATTTACAGCCCTGCTGCTGATCTGAGAACAGTTGTTATGAGGAACCAGCTCTTGACTGAAAAGCAGAATTTCAGGAAGTCTTGTTAGGTTTATCAGTGTGTGATGAGAGCAATTGTTCCCTCAGAAAGCTCTACTTTAATAGGTTCTATAAAACAGTTCTTCTATTTACATGAACAGTCTTTGTAGGTTTTGAAGTGAAGGTACAACACTTGTCACATTTTGATTCAGCTTCGCGAATCGATTTAATAAATGAATTGTTCAGTCAAATTTTTTTAACCTTTTTGACCAATTCAAATGAATCAAATTGAAAAGATTCGATGTTCAGTCACAAAAGAAACAAATTTATCAGTAAAAAAGAATACGTTTTTATCTTCAAAAGTAGTGAACTGAACTTGAAAGTCAAATATTTACACTATATTATTTGTTCTTCTTTTCTAGACACCTCAGTGCTTTTATCACCCTCTATTCTGAGTCAGATACAGCTCGTTTAGAAGGACACATCTCACATCCCAGGCGCTCGATGCTGCACTTATCATCTGATGTCAAGTCACCTTTCTGTTTTCTGTACAGATTTTTGGAAAAAGTTGTCACTGGTACTCTTAAACTTGACCTTTAAACATCTGAACATCTCACACATCACAAATCACCCTGTCTGCTCCCTGTGTCATCTACTAGTTGTTGTCAGTCTAGTGTGCTCTAATTGAACGTTTCTGGCACTCTTTTAAAATGATATTTCTCTTCCTGTCTTTGATTCGCTCTCTCTATATCCTTTATCTTCTATATCGCAAGTACTCAGCATCTTTATTTAAGGCAATGTTTGATGTAGTTCAGCGTTTTCATTTGAAACATTTTGCAAAATGATATTTGCTAGGTTTGAAATGATGAAAACTTGGGGGGTAGTGTTCAAAATTAAGACACTTCGCAATTGTCAAAAGCTACTAGCCTTTTTAGCAGCGCTTTAGCATCACAAAACACATTTGTATCACACTGTATTGTGAACGCAGCAATAATGCAGAGGGAGTAAACAAACACACTCACCTGAATCGTCCTCTCTCTCTCTCATGTAGTGCTGGGAAATCCAAATCAATTAAGTGAATCGGTTCTTTCAGAAAGTTCATGTAAATGAACCAGTTAAAATAACTGATTCCCTTTATTTAGCATTGGGAACTCCGATTCATTTCAGTTAGTTGGTGCCTTCGGACAGTTCATGTAAATGAACTAGTTCACATAATTGATTCACTGATTCACTTGAGCCCCATGCAACCTTAAAGGGTCTTTTCCTTCTTTTTTTGAAGCAAAATATTTAGTTATTTGCTGCTGTTTTTGAATGTGAAATAGGGTGGTTATTAGTTTTATTACGCCGGGTTCACACATCTTCTGTGAGCGGGGCGTGAGCGGCTGGGCATTCATATTGACTGCGTCTCTTCTGCAAGAAACAGCAGCGCCTCTGCGCAGAAAATAAAGTTATCTCTGGGGTCCTATTCCAGACTGTTTCTTTAATAAGCTGAGGTTATTGCTGCTTTAAGGACAACAGCGGGCAGTCACGTGTGTTTCATCTTGATCCGCACACTTATTCGCGATTGGTTAATGTTGTGTCTATACTATACACCTATATATATATATATATAGAATGGCAAAAGGTCCGGCAGTTTATTAATTCTTTCCTTTATTAAGATATTTTATTGAGTTTACTTGCATGCAGACATTTAAATTGTAGTATACTAAAGTATACATTTTGATTTGCTTTTGTGTCTTTTCTATAAACTCCTGATTATTTTAGTGTTGTACTGCACCAAGAGTCGCTGAGCTCAGCTCAGCAAAAATAGGCTCAACCCCGAAACTATCCGCTCACTGCCACGTCTGGGACGCGTCACCTCGCGACTCGCACTTGCAGTGTGAATGGTGTAATCTGTTAATATGGGCCTTGCTCACACCCCGCTCTCGGAGGATGTGTGAACCCTGCGTTAGTGTATTTTAAGATCAAATTTAATGTTGTCACCCTATATTTTAACCCTTATGAAAATTAACCATGGGTTTTGCTATAGTAACTATAGTAAGTATTGTAGTAACCATAGTTAATTTTGTGGTTACTATGGTTTTAAAGGTGCTCTCAGTAACTTTTTGCTCATGTCATCTTGAACTTACAGTGACACCTAGTGGTGTGGATGCAGCATCATTCAAAATCAATAGTTATTAGTTACAGGTGCCATTGTAGAAATGCATTATTCACAATCAGCCATGATTAATTTAATCCAAGAGTGAAAGTGTCCAATAACAAGACGGTTACTGAGATTAAGTGAGTAGTATTCAGCTGGTCACGTGATTCTAATATGGCAGCCCCCATGAGGGTGCCCCTGCCCCATGTAGAATAAAACAGCTTTTATAAGGTTACTGATATGACTAGAGTCCTCATCTCAAGTGAGTGGTCATGATTTTATACATACGTTTCAAAATTACAATTAATTTCTTTAGGAGTAAAACTTTTTTTAATGGGGAAAAAGTGTGCACCTTTAATACAAATACTATGGTTAAACTATGGTTACTGAAATTTGAACCATCTGTTACATATCAAACATACATTGAAAATCGCTGCAACACCAGTTAACTAAAAGTTAATTAGCAAACATAGTATACTACTATGGAGTGGTGGTGGCGTAGTGGACTAAAGCACTGAACTGGTAAGCAAAAGTTTGTTGGTTTAATCCCCACAGCAACCACCATTGTGTCCTTGAGCAAGGCACTTAACTCCAGGTTGCTCCAAGGGGATTGTCCCTGTAATAAAGGCACTATAAGTCGCTTTCGATAAAAGCGTCTGCCAAATGCATGAATGTAAATTTAAAATAAATGATTTAATTACAATGAAGTGTTCAAAACCGCTCAAACAGTGCACTTTCCGGTATGTGTCACCCATTATCTTTTCAACACGAAAACATGTATTAAAATTAATACATTTAACATTTTTATTTTTAGATAATTTTTAATTTGAGATATACAATTTAGAAATTACATTTAATACTGTTTAAAGTTATACATAATGCAAAATAAGTTTGAAACATCAACTATATTAAGATAACACTGAATTTCATGGCTTTTTATCACTTCTGTTGGCAAATGTGAAGGCTGCTTATTGCTCCAATAAAGGTAAACATCCTATTAATTAACTACAAATTAGTTTACGGAGAGCTTAAAAAAGGGTGCAACCAAACGAAGAACTACCTAACGACAAACTAACTAGTAGTTTATTCACTAAATCACCATAAATCACTTTTTATTATTTGAAAAACGCCCGCATGACAATTCTCGAAATTTCTCTTTTTGTGTTCCACAGAAGAAAGAAAGTCATACAGGTTTGGAACAAGCTTTACTTTAAGTGCTCTTCTTCATGCGGCGGTAAATATATCACATCCACTCAAGTTAATCTGAATGTATTGTATCCATCTATAGTCATGTTAATATGAGTTCTCGTATCTCAAACCCTGACAGAGTCATCAGTCTTTCCCGCAGTTCTTCTCCTCTCCATGGCCCTGTTACGCTCTCATCCCACGTCCATTAATTACTTTTATGATGTCATAAAGAGCCATCTTTCTAACACGGCTAATGTTAATGCTTCATTAATAGCCTTAATTTGCTTAACCCTCCAATCTGATGATTTATTCTCGTGACTTCATTTCACGAGATAATTTAGGTCGTTTATTATGCTTAGAAATAATGATAATAATCAATGAGACTCTTTGAGTTATAGTCTCAAATAGCTGATTACATGCATCAAGAGCTTTGTGACGCTCGGCTAGCCCAATATTACCTGTCCAATATCTGCTGCCCACGTTAAAAGCCCCATAATTATTTCAGAGTTCAGGTGCGCAGCTGAAAATTAGGTGTTTCTTCAAATATCTGCTTGTACAGTGAGTGCTAGCCATTAGCATGAGTGTCTGTTCAGATCTGTCTCATATGTGGTGTCCTGGCTAATTATGCTAGAGCATGTTGGCAGATGAATCAGTCCGGAAAACAGGCGACGGGTTTATTCGCACAGCAGAAGTCCACATTTCTACTCTAGATCTGGTAGACTGTTGTGCTAGTGGAGCGTGTGTTAACGCTGCTGTGCTTTCATTACAGATCAGGGAAGCAGTAATTAGCTGCGGCTCCCTACCGATTTGAAATGACCTTAAGACATCCACTTAACTTGAGTGCCGAATAAACTGCCTCTCGTGCTCTCGATGCCGCTAGCAGATGTCAGGGAGGGCCCGAACAGACCCACGGAGGCCCAGCGCACCGCGTACATTGTTAGCTACATTAATGAATCAAAACAATTCCAGCTGAGACTTCAGAGTACACTTACTAGGGCTTTGTTCCAGTATTAAAGTGACTTGAAAAGATGAGGGAATACAGAAAATATGGATTGTTGAAGAAAACCTAACTATGACAATTATTTATTTTATATTGTAGTGTCCTTTAACCTGTTAGAGACCCAGTGTAGAAGAACTGCAACGTGTGTTTAAAGCATTTAAATGATATCTAATATTCATTAAATATGGCTTAACCCTTGTGCGTCAATAAAAATACGTTACTCAGGGTCCTTAGAGGACAAAAATGTCCTAAAAAACTGCCATAATAATATTATATATTAACATTATTTTCCACTTTCACTAACTTAGATATTTTACCCAACATCAGTCCTGATCATAACTACCAAATGTTCATTCATTTTCAGGATTTTTACCCTTTAAATGCCAGTTTGTTTACATAATGCCACTGTTGTTTTTTACACACACAAATTTCTCAATACACACATACAAAACACACTCTGACATCCATACCAACACAATTTTATCTGCATAATTTATTCAATTGTCCTGCAGTGCTCTATAATACAGAAAATAGGGGAAAAGCTTGTATTTGCTCCATAGGCTAAACATGAGAAAAATGGCGCCACCTGGTGGAAAATATTAAAAATTTAAATTTTGAAGTCAGGGCTCTGGAATGAAAGCATAATATCATAGAATTCATGATTTAATGCTTTAATGGCACTGGGATCAAATATTGCAGTTTTAATGGGTTTCAATGGGGACATTTTTGTCCTGAAGGTCCTGAGTGGGACTATTTTGTGTACACAGTGTGTTATAGATGTATTATAGGAACTAAGGTTGAAATATCAAAATTACCCCAAAAATACACACCTTTGGCAAAATGTCTGCCGTTGACATTAACACAGACAAAATGATAAAAAACCCCAAAAATGAATAAGACAAAAATGTCCTGAAGGTCGCACAAGGGTTAAAACTACACAACAACTGCTAAAACTCTGAACTGTAGCACACAAAAACAGATTTGGTAGGAAAAAAACCTTGCACATTAACTGTCGGAGCTTGCTAAAGTCACTTAAAAAGGTTGTAGCTAGTTGTTAGCATAATTGTTAACACTTTTGAAAGAAATTTTGCAAGAAAGTATTTGACCTGTAATATTTTTTTTCTTAATTCCCAACATGTTTCCTGATTAAAAAAATATTACATTCCCTGAAAATATCAACTTTAATACATAAATAAAAAAAAAAAAAAAAAAATTAAGCATAGCAAAAAACGCTGGACATTAGCGGTCAAACGTTTTCTATGTTCACACAATGGAGCCCATTCCGTAAATCATAGACAAACTATTCCAAATGATTTTCAGCAGTTTTCTTTACGGTTACATCATTAAAAGACACATTTGTTTTATGGTATTCTTTGTTTAACATGGTATGTTATTTTGATTGTACCAGCAAATATATCATCAATATCAATAGTCCTCGTTAGGTTTAACTGTTCACAAATTTACGGAGCTCCTTAGAGGACAGGGAGGGAATTTATTTTCTGAAATAGTTTGCGTTATCTATGGATATCTTTATCCATCTCTTACCAAACATTAACTATGGTTGTACTACAGCAACCTTAGTTGAACTATGGTATTTGTAGTAAAACCATAGTAATAATACAAGAAAACCAAAATTATGGTAATAAAAATCATAATCATTCTGCAAAAACATGATTACTACAATAACTTTACTATAGTAACACCAAGGTAAAAAAAAAAAAGAAAGAAAGAAAATTGTGAAAAAAAAAAAAGCCTTATGAAAATTTACCTTGGTTACACTATAGTAAACTTGCAGCTGTATAACCATTTTTGTGTTGTTGTTTTTTTTTGTGCACCACAAATCAACCATGGTGTTAACATGTATTATAGTTTTTAAAAACATGGTTTACTGCTGGTTTACTATAGTGAAACCATGATTAGTTTTCATACAGTCTTATTTTTTGGTGCAAGCCATAGTAAAAATAAAAATAAAACATATACATACTCAAAATTTATCATAGTAAAACTGTAGTAACCATGTTTTTTTTCATGATTATAATTTTTATTACCATAGTTTTGGTTTTCCTGTATTATTACTATGGTGTTACCACAAATACCACAGTTGAACTATAGTTACTGTGGTAAAACCATTGTTAATTTTGTGGTTACTATGGTTTTACTACTAATACCATAGTGAAACTATGGTAACTATAGTAAAACCATGGTTAATTTTCATAAGGGATGGATAAAGGTATTGCGAGAGAACCCAAAACTTATTGCGAGGCTACACAAAACTTTTTGTGATGGAACCCAAACCTATTTATTTTTCATTTACAGATAACCCCAATTCCGATAAAGTTGGGGCAGTATGGAAAATGCTAATAAAAACAAAAAGGAGTGATTTGTAAATTCTATTCACCCTTTGCTATATTGAAAGTGCTACAACAACACATTAAGAGGTCTTCATCTGTGCAATTGTAGGGGGCCTTATTTGGCATATTTTGCGCTTCATAATGCGCCACACATTCTCAACTGGTGCAGGTCAGGACTGCTTGCTGGACAATCTAACACTTGCACTATTGCCATATGCAGACATGCAGTTGTAATCCAGGCAGTGTGTGGTTTGGCGTTGTCCTGCTGGAAAACCACTTCAGATCCCTGAGTCTTACAAACTGTAATTCGTCTGATATGGATATCATGTCATGGGCTCAGGAATGCTTCGATAAGCTTTGTCAGTCAACACCATTCGCCACTGCATCTACAGACGCAAGTTAAGGCTTTAATATGCAAAGGAGAAGCCGTGCATCAACTCTCTGGGCTCAATCTCATCTTAGATAGAAAGTAGAACAGTAGAATCTTGTTTGGTGGTTCGACGATTCCATATTTCAAATAGTTTTCAGAAAAAAAAAGCTGTCATGTTCTCCGGACCAAAGTGGAAAAGGACCGTCCAAGCTATTATCAGCGTCAAGTCCTAAAGCCAGAGTCTGTCATGGTATGGGGGTGTGTCAGTGCCCATGACATGGGTAACTTGCACATCTGTGATGGCACCGTTAATGCAGAAATATATGAACAAATTATGGAGCAACATGTACTGCCATCCAGATGCTGTCTTTTCCAGGGACGTCCCTGCATTTTCCAGCAGGACAACGCCAAACCACACACTGCCTGGGTTACAAGTGTATGGCTGTGCGAGCAGGGAGTGTGGGTGCTAGACTGGCCTGCCTGCACTCCTGACCTGTCTCCGATTGAGAATGTGTGGCACAACATGAAGCACAAAATAAATGAAGGCCCATACTATTGCACGGCTGAAGACCTGCATAATGGATGAATGAAGGAAAATTCTGCTTGCTAAACTTTACAAACTTGTGTCTTAAGTGCCTAAACGCTTAATAAGTGTTATTAGAAGAAATGGTGATGTTTCACAGTGGTAAACACTTGACTGTCCTAACTTTTTTGGAGTATGTTGCAATCATCTGATTTGAGTGTTTATAAAAAATAAAATAAATTAAAAAAACAGTTAAATTATTGCTTTCAACGTAGCACAGGGTGAATAGAAATCACTCCTTTTTGTTTTTATTAGCATTTTCCATACTGTCCCAACTTTTTTCGGAATTGGGGTTGTACTTCCACTTACTGTCTAAAATTACGGAATTGGCGGAATAAGGCAAAAATACCCCAAATTCAGACCAAACCAAAATATGCATAAAATCATCATTTTTATAACCACTGCCTTCCTAAAAACACTTTCAAGAAGACTTTCAAGGGTTAGACTGCATGAAACACATTGCATAACTGACTGCGTCAAACAAACGATAACACTACTATTAATTAACTTAGCAAATTATGTTTTAGTATCTTTTGTTTCTGATTCGTTGTTGCCTTTGTAAAAAAATGTTTTGTCCATATTCTGACTTATTAGCATCTCTAATCTTAAGCGCTATCCTAAAGTCCCAGCACACCTACAGAGCATCTATTCACATCAGTTGAGCTCTCTGGACGCCCACTGTTTCCAGAATACAGACACACATTTGCATCTCAGAGGGGGGCGAAATTGGGATAATAATCAAATATCCGCACACCGGAGAAACTTTTGCATGATTCCTTCCCAAACAAAGCAGCTGTAAAGCTGTTGAGAAAGACTGTTTGTCCCACAATAGCTGCTGTAAATGAGCAGAGAAGGTCCTTTTAAATGGTACTTTCTTGGTTTTCATTTTGTTGTGCTTGATGATTATTTCATAAACTGTTCCCTGCTGAGGTTTTTTGATTACAGGGCCACTTTGACATCAAGGGAGGTCAAATAATATGTGAGTACCTATTAAATGTAAAGTTTAAAAGCACACTTTTCATTCTGGAGAGAAGTTGAAAGGGAATTAGTGAAAGCAATATAAAGGTGCGACCTTCGCTCA
Organism: Myxocyprinus asiaticus; assembly: GCF_019703515.2. Lineage (NCBI taxonomy): Eukaryota > Metazoa > Chordata > Actinopteri > Cypriniformes > Catostomidae > Myxocyprinus > Myxocyprinus asiaticus. The sequence goes on along the minus strand of NC_059356.1, from coordinate 47,919,211 downwards.
CCTGAATGGCCCGACTGAAAGCTGCCACAGCGGATCTATGAATGCAAATCATCTTATTAAAACCTGCAGACAAAAGAAATCACATAGACGCAGACCTTGGTGTCTGACCTTGGTGATACTAGAGTATCAGAGGGTTTTCAGACAAATATGTGTGGAACAATTTCTCATTAGTCGTGTTTTCATCCAAGTTTTGAATTTTTATTTAAAATATCACAAAAGCAAGTTGCAAATAAAGCATAGTTTCCATCCCATGTGTTTAAAGAGAATACAAATAGTCACTTCTGTAAAAATTGGTGCAGAACAGAAATTAAAATTGAAGTTGAAGCCACCGTTGCTGTTTTATTGAATGTAATGAATTAATTTCAGTTCAGAGCATGCAGACCAAACGGTCTGACAAACTTTGTTGCTAGTGTTCAGTGGCAGATGCCTTATAGGAGCGAAAGCCTGTCAGATAGTTCTGGAAGGTCAAAAAAACAATCATTTTGATGGCAGACTTTGGCATTTCAGAATAACCAGAGCAACATTTGAGATGCAATGCGATTTTATTTATGAGATTCTCTGAGCGAATTATGTATTCACATGGCTTGTTGAAGCAGAGTCACATGACTTTTTTTGATGTGCATCTAAATGATAAATTCTATAGGAACATTTTCAGTAAATGTGTACTTTTTTTTTCTGAGCATTTTGGAGATTTAATTCACATCTTGTTGTGTCCGTTTAGCATTTTTAATGCAGGATCTCAAATTTCACATAAAACATATGTGAACGGAAACCCAGCTATTATTTTATTTGGTTATTTTTTTTTATTTGATGTACTAAAAAAATAATTTGGGTAGTCATCTCTTTAATTATTGCTCATTCTTCAGATAGGGATTTGAACATGCGTGAACTTCAGAGTGTGCTTTGTTTTTTTCAAACCTGCCTCTGCAAACATTTTCTAAATAAGTTTTATTATCATGTAACCTTTGAACAATTTGATGTGTTTTACTTTATTAGAAGTGAACATCTATTGTTAACTCTGTAAATTTGCCATCATGTTATGGAGTTATGGATTTCTGCACAAGTCCGACTTCAAGTGCCATTGTTTTGAACTTCAACAAGTCGGAAGTTTTAAATTCCAGTGAGTGGAACGCAGCATTGCCAACGTATGATATAAGCATGCACTTCACAGCTTATTTTTCCGCTGTTAAAAGCAAATTTTAGTAGAGATGTGTGATGCTCCTGTTCTACCCACTCTGTACGGGACTCGACCCGGTGTCTCCGGCATGGGAGGCGGATGTGCTAACAAGGATGCTAAAGGCTACAGCCTCTAGCGTCATTCGCTAGTGCACCTCTTGAGGTCAGGAGAGTGAGGTTTATACACACTGCACAGCTATCTATCAGCTGGCCACCATTACGCTCACCACCCTAAACCTCACTCCCATCCGGGTCATGGCACCATTGTGACGCTCCTGTTCTACCCGCTCCGTATGGGACTCAACCCGGCGTCTCCGGCATGGGAGGCGGGTGCGCTAACAAGGAGGCTAAAGGCTACAGCCTCTAGCGTCATTTACTAGTGCACCTCTTGAGGTCAGGAGAGTGAGGTTTATACACACTGCACAGCTATCTATCAGCTGGCCACCATTACACTCACCACCCTAAACCTCACTCTCATCTGGGTCACGGCACTATTGTGATGCTCCTGTTCTACCCGCTCCGTATGGGACTTGACCCAGCGTCTCCGGCATGGGAGGCGGGTGTGCTAACAAGGAGGCTAAAGGCTACAGCCTCTAGAGTCATTCACTAGTGCACCTCTTGAGGTCAGGAGAGTGAGGTTTATACACATTGCACAGCTATCTATCAGCTGGCTCCCGTAGATGCACCGATGCACAGATGCACCGATCCGATACCTGGATTGTATCGGCTCCGATACTGACATTATTAGACGGATCGGGTATCAGTCCGACGAGCCCAATCCAAAACCGGTACTATATGTTAGTCAGGGTCATTCCTGTCAAGCACCAAAACTGACATAAAAGAACCATGAAGGTAGTCCATATGACTCTTGCATTTTATTCAAAGCCACTTGAAGTAATGCAGTAGCTTGTGAATTGCAAAAGGCTGTGTTTAATAAGTATAGCATGCATGCGCAGCGCGTTAGTGAATGGCGTGGCTCTGTTAACACACATACAGAGCACACGCAGGCTGGTGACGCCCTTTTCAGCTCTCAGAGTGGTGCGCAATATTTGAGTGCTACACACAAACAAAATCTCAGATGTAGATGCTCAATAGTTCTGTTCACTTATAATATGCATTGAGAATGGCACCGGATGAGCATTCCTCCAGATTTTGAATAAGAAGCTAATTAAACTACTTGTGAACTAGCCCACATAAAGACAGGACTTCCTGGAGTGTGCCGACTGTCAAAATAAAAGCCAGAGGGTTTTAAAGTCAAAGGAGCATGACTGAATTGTATTACTATAGTATAATAAAATTCTAAAATTGAATAATAATAATAATTATTATTATTATCATAATTATTTGTTTACAGATTAGAACAATATTTACATAGATGGTCTCAGATGCAGAGGCAACTGAGATTCGTCCTCCGCCACAAGGATTGAGGTGAGTCACTACACCACCACGAGGACTTAGAGCGCATTGGGAATTGGGCATTCCAACTTGGGGGAAAATCAAAAAAAAAAAAAAAAAAAAAAATCTCTTGCAGTCATTATTTAATGAATGTTAGCTTTCTGTAAAGTACTTGAAAGGGACTCCTCACTGTGCTTGCTTAGTCCTGATATGCCGCGCACAGCACAGGAAAGGAAACTGATGCTCATGCCATCCAATGAACTGGATATTTGGATTGTAAATTTAGAAAAAAAAACAAAAAAAAAAAAACAGACTATAATATTTTGTCTCCTCTTTTTTTTTCTCGACGAAAATAAAGAGAGATTTTGGTAAAGATTTAATTTTAGTCTCGTCTTTTTTCGTCAACAATATTGCATGTTGATATAGTCACAGTTAGTGTTTAATGATGTAGGTGCTGTCCCGTTATCGTCTCGTCTTATTCATGGAAAAAAAGGTAGTCGAAGAAGTTTTCGTCATAGTTTTCATTAACGAAATTAACACTGGTATCGGTTTGGGATTGGTATCGGACGATACTGAGATTCTAGTTATCGGAATCAGATCGGAAGAGAAAAAGAGGTATCGTGCATCCCTAAATTTTAGTAACTGATAGGTTATTAAAAATCGTCAGAAAGTATGCTAGCCATGAATGTCAAAATCCAGTTAATACGTCAGCACTGAAATTGAGAATTGGCTTTAAACTTTTTTGACTGTCGAGCCAAATGTGGATCATAAAATAACTTACTCTGTCTTAGTCTTATATTTCCAATTCGAAAGCCCGACATCAAGTGGCATATGATTGCACTTTTCTAAGAAGGATGTTGGAAATCTGGATTTTCCAAATTGAATAGAATGCAACATAACCCCTGAATGCTGTAGTTCAGGGTTCCCCAATTAGTTTTCACCACTGGCCAAATTCTGTCAACAATACAAAGTCACGGCCCTCGATGTAATGACAAAGTGTTTGTGCTGCTGCTATTATTATTGTTATTATTATTATTATTATTGTTGTTTTTATTATTAAGAGTTGTATTCTGATTTTTTTCTCAGTAATAGTAGCCTGTTTTATTTATTCAAACGATTATGAACATTTTGTTTGTATACACAAAACGACACAACTTTGCCTGCCGAAAAAAAACAAAAACCACGATATACGGACTCTGTGTGTATAGACCTGTGACGAGGAGGGGGGGCGACATCAAGTGTCATGTGACTATGCATGCCCGGCCCCCAATCGGGCTAATCAGCCGAGGAGAAGGCTAAGTGCAGCGGGATGCGGCAGTTCGAGAGAGAGAGAGAGAGCCACATGCAGCTGCCGTGTGTGCGTTTATGTTTTGTGTCTTTTTGTTTAAGTTTAAATTAAAATATTACTTTGACTGTTCAGCCGGTTCCCGCCTCCTCCTTTCCCATTTTAACCTTGTTACATTGGTGCCGAAGCCTGGGAGGGAGGAGGGATGCGCTGTCGTGGAGTCCTTGCCACTGCCGTCGGATTTAGTGTGAACAGGCCTTAAAAGTGGGCCAAACATTTGTCTCTTGGGCCGCCTATTGAGGAACCCTGCTATAGCTATTCAACAACAGGTGTGATTATGGTTTGTTTACCATCCCTGAGCCAGTAACCTTTGACCTCTATCAAGCTTTGCCATTTGCACCTGCTATGATATGAAATCTGTTTGTGATTTAATGACAACAGAAATGATTTATGGACTTACTGTTGACAAGGTCCAGCAGCAGACCGTGTCAATATCATTTATCTCTCTTAAATCCTGTTTGGATCTCACTTAATTTTTAATAAACTTCCTCTCTCTTTCGTAGACTTTTACCAAAAAGAGATTGTCTTTGGTTAATGGGACAGATCGGAACATAAATCAATCAGTATGGTGGTAATGAATGCAAATTGAATGTAACGTGGCAAAATTCCACTGTGGAAATGCAGCCAATCGTAACTCTCCGTCTAGAGAGCGCCGGTCTCGATCCCAGTTAATGATCACAGCAGGGACACGCTAATGACCTGATAGACAAAGAGACAAGAGTTTGTGCTGATCAGACGCATGTAGTGCATGATGTTAGCACACCTGACACCAGTGACTTATGGGAATCTGCTCATAGTCTCGTGGCCTGCATGTTTGGTACATTTACACTGATGCATTTCATTTTTTTATATACAGTTGTGCTCAAAAGTTTACATACCCTGGCAGAAATTGTGAAATTTTGGCATTGAATTTGAAAATATGACTGATCATGCAAAAAAACTATCTTTTATTTAAGGATAGTGATCATATGAAGCCATTTATTATCACATAGTTGTTTGGCTCCTTTTTAAATCATAATGGTAACAGAAATCACCCAAATGTCCCTGATCAAAAGTTTACACACCCTTGAACGTTTGGCCTTGTTACAGATTAATAGTGGTGTTTTCAGTTAAAAAATATGCTGCGTGATCATGAGGAAGGATTACATCAGGATGTAGATTGAAATGCAGGTGTGGAATTTCATATGAATAAAATAGTCTACTCCTCTCTCGCCGTTGCTGGCGTGCCAGTGTTTACCCCTCTGCGTGCCAATGCTGGCACACGTGCCATAGGTTGCCAACCCCTGCTATAGTGAATGACTTTTGTGCACCGGCTACCATGAAACAGGGAGAAATACCCCCGCTTGGACGGCTATTTTTCCACTGAGAAAGCTGATCTTCAGAAAGCTGACAGCTTCTCTGCTTGGGAGTGGCAACAGGTGATCGCACACCCTCTGTCTCTCTCTCTCTCTCTCTCTCTCACACACACACACACACACACACACACACACACACACACACATACATCCTTGTTTATCCAATAACTTGTTAGAAACGGCACAAGCCATGATACTATTTCTGAAGTGAAATTTTTTTAATTACTAACGAAGGTTTGGAGACATTTTTAGTCACTTTGGTGACTAAAAGTACCAATTTCTTTCCATAAGAGCAAAATCTGTACATTATTCCAAACTTTTGGCCACCAGTGTAAATAAATAAATAAATGATGGTAACCCTTTACAATAAACTTGCTTTTCCTAACATAAGTTAATGACATTCATAAACATGAACTAACAATGAAAATTACTTTTAACCACTAAATCATCTTGGTTAATATTAATTGCAACACACACTAATTCATTTTTTAAAATGATATTTTTTTAAAGTTATATGCGCTAACATTAGAGAATGCTTTATGAATTAACAAAGAACAATTGCACTTTCATAAATTAACATTAACTAAAATGAATAAATACCAAAAATAATATATTGTTCATTGTTAGTTTATGATAACTAATGCATTTACTACTGCTAACACATTAAACATCGTAAAGTGCTACCTAAATAATTAATTAATGGGACACCGAAGCACCAAGTTCTGTGAATAATGATTCCAAGTACATACTTTGTTACTAAGAGTTCAAAATACAGCTCGATACATTAAGCACTAAGTATTTATAGTGACGGTGAAGAGGTGGCCAGTCATTTTTATAACCAAATTTATGTGAGGTCACTGTGAGAGGTATCTTGAAGAGGTGTGTCTAGTCACAAAGGTTGAAAACAAGTAAACAAACAAACCAATAAATGATCTTTAACACGTAACCTGCACTTCAGTTCATTAGTCACCTGAAAGGTCCCGTCTATCATGGGGATTGTGGGTACTGTGAGAGCTCCACTGGTTAAAGGCCTTGAGGGAGCGCAGCCTTCAGGGCAACAATAAGTCATTAGTAGCAATTAGCATATGTGATTAACTGCCTCGGGTGAGAGGAGGAGGGATGAGCAAGGGCAGAAGAGAGAGAGAGAGAGGGCAGAAGATAACAGATTGAAGGTTAAAAACCCCTGTAACACTCAGAGTGTGTGCTGCATATTAAACTGACAGTACTCACACACTCTAATGAAATGATGTGACACACTCAAGCCAGACATGCTTTATTATAAGTGTTTACTAAAGGCTATGGTATATGTTGTTTTTCCATGTGCCATTTCATCTCGCGCACTTTGGAGCCCTCAGCCTTTCAAAAGTATCCTCTTTTGGCTGCAAACCCATATGGATGCCTTCAACGCATACGCACTACGACTGCTTTTTGATACTTAACGTCAGGCAGATGTCGCACAAAAATGTGGACGGTCCACACGCCTTGAAAAACTGGACTGTCCGCAAAGAGTACACGCATACTCTGCTAATGATGAAATTTGACGTACCGGCACATGGAAAAATGAAGTATACTTTGGCCTTGGGTTAGACAAGCATCACTATTAATGTTGTATACTTCACAAATCACTAACCCTAACCCTTAACTCTAGGTTAGGTTTTTGAACCTGCTGAATTCCTATACTTTTAACAACTATTGGGGTCATTTTCTTTGTCAAGAAGTTGCTCAAATTTACTACCAGTCTAGCTTTGGACTAGAGGTCGGCCGATATTGGATTTTGCCAATAGCGATAACTAAGCTGGTGGAAAAGGCAGATAACCAATTAATCGGCTGATACTATTTTGAAATGTGTGTGTTCCTAGCTCATACAAACACATCAGGGAAACAAAACATGCACATCTTACAATCATATACAATGCATTACAATAAAAACACTGCAAAATGGGGGCCTGGGTTGCTCAGCGAGTACTGACGCTGACTACCGCCCCTGGAGTCGCGAGTTCGAATCCAGGGTGTGCTGAGTGACTCCAGCCAGGTCTCCTAAGCAACCAAATTGGCCTGGTTGCTAGGGAGGGTAGAGTCACATGGGGTAACCTCCTTGTGGTCGCGATTACTGATTCTCGCTCTCAGTGGGGTGTGTGGTAATTTGTGCGTGGACCGCGGAGAGTAGCATGAGCCTCCACATGCTGTGAGTCTCCGCGGTGTCATGCATAATGAGCCACGTGATAAAATGCACGGATTGACGGTCTCAGAAGCGGAGGCAACTGAGGCTTGTCCTTCACCACCCGGATTGAGATGAGTAACCGCGCCACCACGAGGACCTACTAAGTAGTGGGAATTGGGCATTCCAAATTGGGGAGAAAAGGGGATAAAAAATAAAAAAAAACACTGCAAAGTAAATATTGTCATGCTAATATATACTGTATGAGCAGTAATTGCTCAATAGTAGATCATCAGAGATCGCTTTTCATAAATGTCTTGTGTTCTGGTAATCCGGTATTATTTAAAAACACTTTTTTGTTCTTTTCTGTAGGGACAATGTCAGTCAAAATCAAGATGAACATTAACATGAAATTATTATTAATTTCCCTGATAGCACACGCACATCCTTCAGATGTCTATTTGATGTGTGTTTACATCTGGAAGACGTAATTTTTACATTGTTTGCTCATCTACAATGCGTCTATAAGATGTTTTGTCTCGGATGTAATTAACACTTTCATCAGATGTCTTTATGACGTTTTTAATTTAAAATGTTTTAAATCTGATATTTTTAAGATGTTTAGCAGATGTTAATTGCCCTGTTAGCACACGTACATCCCCGAGATGTCTGTTTTAGATCTTTTCATCTGGAAAGCATCACAATCTAATAAACAGCTGCTAAACATCTTAAAGAGATCAGATTTACAAACATTTTGAATCATAAACGTCTCAAAGACATCTGCTGAATGTCTTATTGACATCCGAGAGGAAACGTCTTATAGATGTATTGCAGATGAGCAAACAACCTAAAACATACATCTTCCAGATGAAAACACACACATCAGATAGATGTCTGGGTGATGTTTGTGTGCTATCAGTTTTTGTGGTGCTTTCCAGATTAAAAAATTATAAAACAGACATCTCAGAGATGTACGTGTGCTATCTGGGTTGTATCTACATATATCAACAAAACCTCTTTCGAGCACTCATTTTTATAACATTACTTTAACGAATTGGACCCCCTTCAACTCAACAACAAACTATCAAACAAAGAAACAACAACAACAACAAAAAACTATCAGTAACTATGGGCATTGACTTCCAAATCGGCTCAGATTATTCTGTAAAATCGATATATCTGCCGACCTCAAGTTTGGATACACCTACTCATTCTTTATTACTCTATTTACTACATTTTCCATTTAAACATGCTAATGTAAATACAGATGCTGATAGTTAAGAGAATTTACCTTGTGTCTCTGTACATGTATGAGTTGTCGCACTGTGAGAGAGGGTTTTCTTCCAGGTCCTCTTCATCTCTTGAGCTTAAACTCAAACACAAAACCCACAAAATGACATGACTACTCGCTCGTTGCCATGGTAACCAAAGTTAATTTTACATTGTTTGCAATGGAGATGGTTGCCAGGGTCCTCATGAGATGAGTTTTAATACATTTGGCAAAGGGTTGAATCAGGACAACAACATAGAAATGATAGATGCAATCAAACACACACACACACACACGCACACAAATACAAGAAATAACATGAACCGCACGCATGCAAACTCTCATGCAACACAAAAGGTACACACACTCACAGTCTCGTGATAGCGGGCATTAACCGTTTAATAAATCATCATATACTACACAGAGACAGCTCTTGTCATGAATAATTGCTTTGCATTTATGGTGCTTTATGAAATGTTTAAGATGATAAAGAGCAGAGTTCAAATGATAAAGTGTCGCAGTGAAGTGAATTAATGAGATCAGGATCAGACATCAGCATACCTACAGAAACACAGAAGCTAAGCTAAATTAACACAGAAACAAGGACGACAAAACCAGTGAAATTCTGATGCCCGTTAGAGTTAGTTGTCTTGTAATCTCCCTCTTTTTATGTTATAAATAAGGGATAATGTACAGTCAGCCGGTTGTTAATGCAAAATAAACCCTGACTGGGTGATCAGGATCCCAACAGGAAGTGGAGGACTCTTGTATCACCCTGTATCAAGGGGTTTATTTTGTAAGAACAACCAGCTGACTGTACATCATCCCGCTTATTACATAAGCTGAGCGGACTGATGTGTGGATGTGCAGTTGTTACTGAGAAATATCAGGCCGCTAGATGGCGCCATTGACCAATCAGAATCGAGTATTCCACAGAGCCATGTGATAAGTGGGGGATAATGTACTGTCAGCTGGTCATTATCTGGAAATATTACGCAGCTCTCTGGGATACTTGATTCTGACTGGTCAATGGCACCATCTAGCAGAGTGATATTCCAGAATAATGGAGTAGCAAAACAACTGACTTTATCAAAGGGCTGTTCATTTATTGAAAATTAATGCACCCTGAAATGTGATGGTGCCATTAAAAGCATTGTGGCTGCATTAATGTAATAATTTATTAGTGCATTCATTTTTCAATAATTGTTCGTTCTGTCAGTTTCTTTATTTTTTGGCTCACTCTCACAAAAGCAACAGCGTTTTGATCTCATTTGCTCTTAATTGTGATTATTTCTAGGTTTGTGGATCATTATAAGCTTGTTTTCTGTGTAAATTCGGAGTCTGTTGCTGATAACAAGAGGAAATTACTTCAAAGGCTCCGTCATAATTCTCTCTCTTCTTTTGAGAGCACTAATGCTACTGTAGATTTAATCACAGTGATAACAGTGTAACACTTCAGGAAAGACACGCACACTTGAGCTAGTGAATGAACAAATCAGCATTTGAATGAGACGAACGTTTGTGCAGTGGTGGAGCTGAATGAAACCAGATTGAAGATGTTTCTCACAGGTTCAGCAACAAACGATGGCAGGTGAACAATCATAGAGCATTTATTCCAGTGAATAACACTCATCTAAAATGATAACAAGAGGATTTTTTCCCCATGTCCGCTTCAGAGAATTTGAGGTATTTCCTTCAAGCTCAGATCTCATTTCATATATTATCTCAACAGCTGTATTTGGAAAGTACTTTTGAAAAGGGATCCCGCAGTCATCAAAAACCTAGAAATATAAATATATGTATATATTTTTAAACTGTGTTACCTGTGCCTGAAAAAGTCATGGCAATTCACAAAATCGTAAGAAGTCATGGAAATTTTGTCTGCTAGATATTGCTTTTTTGTGAGTGCAATCTTTATAAAATGATTATAGCTTGACAAACTACACAGGGTGCCCACGCCTTTTGTCCAATGATTTTTCCATGACTTTTCCAGTTGTCCATAAATACTGGACGAGGATTTTTAAAATAAACGATTCACCAGCCCACTGATATTAAGTGTTGGGAAGTTCAGTTTATTTTTGCGAATCGGTTCGTTCAGATGGTTCATGTGTATGAACTGGTTAAAGTAAACAATTCACACATGCACTAATATGCAGTGTTGTGAAGTCCAATACATTTTTGTTAATCGGTTCATTCAGAAGGGTTATGTGCTTTAACTAGTTAAAATAAAGGTTCATTAATTCACTAATATGTAGCATTAGAAAGTCCAAATAATTTAAGTGAATCAGTTTGTTCAGAAGGTTCATGTGCATGAACTGGTTATAAACATTCACCAATTTACTAATATGTTGTGTTGGGAATTTCAATTCATTTTAGTGAATCGGTTCATTCGGACTGTTCATATGCATGAACTGGTTAAAATAAACGATTCACCAATTCACTAATGTGTAGTGTTGGGAAGTCCAATTAATTTTAGTGAATCAATTTGTTAAGATGGTTCATATACTATATGAACTGGTTAAAATAAGCAATTCACCAATGCACTAATAAGTAATGTTGGGAAATCTAAATCATTTAAGCGATTTGCTTCATTCAGAAGGTTCATGTGAAGGTTCACGTGCATTCGGACAGTTCATGTGCATGAACTGATTAAAAAAATAATAATAATTCACTAATATCGGTTTCACTAGTAATTAGTTTTTTCAGATGGTGTGCATGAAGTTCATAAACTGTTCAATTCACCAATTCACTAATATGTAGTGTTGGGAAGTCCAATTCATTTTAGTGAATCGGTTCTTTCAGAATGTTCATTTGCATCAATTGGCTGAAATAAACGATTCACCAATTCACTATGTTGTTTTGGGAATTCCAATTCATTTTAGGTAATCAGTTTGTTCAGATGGTTCATATGCATGAACTGGTTAAAATAAATGATTCACCAATTCACTAAAGTGTAGTGTTGGGAAGTCCAATTCATTTTAGTGAATCGGTTCTTTCAGAATGTTCATTTGCATCAATTGGCTGAAATAAACGATTCACCAATTCACTATGTTGTGTTGGGAATTCCAATTCATTTTAGGTAATCAGTTTGTTCAGATGGTTCATATGCATGAACTGGTTAAAATAAATGATTCACCAATTCACTAATGTGTAGTGTTGGGAAGTCCAGTTCATTTTAGTGAATCAATTTGTTAAGATGGTTCATATACTACATGAACTGTTTAAAATAACTAATTCACCAATGCACTAATAAGTAGTGTTGGGAAGTCTAAATCATTTAAATGATTCGCTTCATTCAGAAGGTTCATGTGAAGGTTCATGTGCATTCAGACAGTTCATGTGCATGAACTGATTTATAATAAATAAATAAATCGATTCACCAATTTACTAATATCAGTTTCACTAGTAATCAGTTTGTTCAGATGGTGTGCATGAAGTTCATAAACTGTTCAATTCACCAGTGCACTAATATGCAGTGTTGGGAAGTCCAATTCATTTTAGTGAATCGTTTCGCTCAGACTGCTCATTTGCATCAACTGGTTAAATAAACAATACACCAGTTCACTAATATGTAGTGTTGGGAATTCCAATTCATTTTAGGTAATCAGTTTGTTCAGATGGTTCATGTGCATGAACTGGTTAAAATAAATGGTTCACCAATTCACTATTATGTAGTGTTGGGAAGTACAATTCATTTTAGTGAATTGATTTGTTCAGATGGTTCATGTGCATGAACTGGATAAAATAAATGATTCACAAATACACTAATATGTAATGTTTGGAAGTCCAATTCATTTTAGTGAATCGGTTCGTTTGGCCAGTTAATGGGCACGATCTGGTTAAAATAAACGATTCACCAATGCACTAATATTTAGCATTGTGAAGTCCAAATCATTTAAGTGAATCTGTTTGTTTGGACAGTTCATGTGCATGAACTGGATAAAATAAATGATTCACAAATACACTAATATGTAGTGTTTGGAAGTCCAATTCATTTTAGCGAATCGATTCATTCGGCCAGATAACAGGCACGATCTGGTTCAAATAAACGATTCACCAATTCACTAATATTTAACGTTGTGAAGACCGAATCATTTAAGTGAATCACTTCATTCGAATGATTTTTGGTAGTGAACCAGTTCTCTCCCTGGAGCACATGCATAGAAGTAAATTTGCTTCTTTTTTTAAGTGAAATATTTTAATAATTGCTGCTGTTTTTCACTACATTTTCAACTCTTCTCTACATTTTCTAGTTTTTTCCATTCTAAATCACAAGAGTATTTATGCATAAAACGGATCTATATTAATGATGATATTATAATATAACTATATTTACAGTCTGTATATTTATATGGACTAAACTAGCCTAAAAAGGCTAATTATATTTATAAGATAATATTATTTCATTCTGTAATCTGTTATATACAGTATATAAACATATTTTATTCTTTAATTGGCTCCAATACTTTACTGCTTTAAAAAAAAAAGAGAGAGAATAGTTTGACTGCAGTTTAAATACTTTGTTATGAGTAGTTTGTAACATGGGAAACTACAGTTTCAAAATAGCTTCTTCAACACTGCCACCTAGAACACCCTAGCAACCGCATAGCAACCACCCAGAAGTATAAATGTGTGTATAAATATACACTTTCATCAGTGCTCTGGTCGAAGAGCACTTTCATCAGTAAAACTAATCGTAGGTGTGATTTTGGCATGATGCTCTATTTATATATTTTCCTCAACAAACTAATTTTAAAATGATGCCATGTGTAGGATAAACACAAGGGTGCTTTAGTTTGTTCAGGAGGAAAACAGTTGGCTTCTTCCATTGTGTAAATTAGGCTTTAGTCGGTGGTTGGGATGTTAAAGTCAACATGAAATTAAAAGTTTGTGGATAGCTGCTGTCGTGACGTTCCCTCAGAAAGAAAGAGAGAGTTGAGGTGAAACCGAGTGTAAACTCATGAGAAAGACAGAGTAACACCCACTCGTCCATTAGTCAAAGCACTGAATGCATCCATCATCTGCTTGAACAAACTGTGAGGTGGCATCGGTAAGAGAACCGTTGAGAGAACTGGGCATCTTCAGTGATGATAGAGATCGCTTCTCCCTCACTACACCATCTGTTCTTCTAAAGTTAGAAAAACATGGGATTCGTGTAGGGGTGTGCGTATAACCAAACATTTACATCACAGAGTATAAATCGTTTTATATTACAGTAGTAGTATATATGACAATACAGTTATATTTGTTGGGAGTTCAACATATATGGGTATATATGGGTGTTTCTTCAACTTCAGGCACTTTCAGCAATGTGGACTTCTAGAAAGAAAAGTCATGTTAAAACATTTTTCACACTCTCACTAGTTTATTTATTTTGTCTTCTTACAACGTCCAACAGTGCCTGTACATGCAACACAGGAGAATTATGTCATTTCATTTCCAGGAAATGACACGGATGGAAATTTTATTTAGCATTTTATGTATCCTAAATACGCTCAAATAATATTGTCACACTTTTGGTGTAATTTGGCAAAATTATAGCTTTATTTTTCTTTGTTTTGTCTCATATTTCATCTCAAGCATGCTCTTGACTGACACTTTTGTCCACCTGGTTAACAAGCACACTAACGTTTGAAAAAAAAAAACTTTATTAGGGGCAAAATTGATGTAGTGGAAATAACGGCACAATTGTGGGACAGTCGTTATTTATCCCCTATTCTCCGCAATTTGGATTGCCCATTTCCCACTACTTAGTAGGTCCTCGTGGCTCATTGTGCATGACACCGTGGAGACTCACAGCATGTGGAGGCTCATGCTACTCTCCGCGATCCACGCACAACTTACCACACGCCCCATTGAGAGCAAAAACCACTAATCACGACCACGAGGAAGTTACCCTATGTGACTCTACCCTCCCTAGCAACAGGGCCAATTTGGTTGCTTAGGAGACCTGGCTGGAGTCACTCAGCACGCCCTGGATTCGAACTCACGACTCCAGGGGTGGTAGTCAGCGTCAATACTCACTGATCTACCCCGACCCCAGACAGTCGTAATTTAAAAAAATAAATTTTTCACAATGAATATTGAAATGGTTTCTGTTTATTTCAGTCTTTGTTTAGATGATCATAGACTGCTTGCCAAATAAATAAATAAATGCACATGAAACTTTTATTTGAGCTGAAATTATTTTATTAGCTTACTTATAGAGATCACACTGTGATCTGAGAAGCAGGAACGATAGCTCACAATACCCGGATGAGCGGTCTGATGTGCGCATGTGCAGTTGTTACTGAGAAATATCAGGCCGCTAGATGGCGCCATTGACCAATCAGAATCAAGTATTCCAGAGAGCCGTGTAATAAACATGTTAACGCCAACTTTGTTTAAAATGTAATGTTTAAAAATGTTGCAAATGAAAGGTCCTTCATTTAATTGGATTATTTTATCTTTTTATTTGTGACTTAATGGACGTAAAAATAAGTAAGAGTATCCGTTGCAAAAGATGAATGATAAATCTAGCATTAATACAAAAACATTATCATATTATTGTAAAACAACAACAACAACAAACATTGTGAAACAGATTGCATCTATATGTAAATTGGATGAGCTGTATTCAATGCTTTTGTAAAATAGCCGATAAACACTGTAAAAAATAATTTATTCATCAGTGATTTTTTTCTACTAAAAATATCCAAACAAGATAAAACAGAAAATGTAAAGACTTGTTTTCAGACAATTATTGACACAATTATTATTATTATTATTATTATTATTATTTTAAATTACAGTACTCTTGTGTTTTGTGGTGCGTGATATACCAGTTGCAGTGTTGCCAGATCTTGCAAAGAAACAAAAATAAGCTTTCCTCAACCAAAATAAGTGAAAATAAGCAAATAATTTGTTTTCCCATGTGGGGAAATTATCAGCATAGAAATCATAACAAGCAAAGTATACAGTAGTATATATAAAATAAATGTATTCAATTGAATGTATTATATGTATACAGGGGTGCAACTACACATTTCCGAGTGGGTATGCAAAACAAAATGTTGTGCCCCATGTATCTATCAAGTGGGGGAGGGATGGAGGGGTGGTGGTGTGGTGATGTTGGAAGGGGGTCGAGGAGGCCACCTTTAGTGAGCTGCTGGCAGAATACCTCTGGCCATCTAAAATGAATTAGAAAAAAATATATAAGAATAAAAAGCCAAAAATCTCTCTCCTGCATGCATGCACACACTGCTTGTGCATGTTTGGACTAAAAGGCATCTTTTGCAGCCAAATTTTAGATTTTTATTTTAAATGTTTAATAATTCTTTAATTACTTTATTCTAATCATTTGTTTTAATTACATTTGAAAGCGACTTGGTTCCCGTTTACAGTTGCATTCTGCAAAATATTCCGTTCCTTTTCGGTTTTTATTTTCGCTCATTTACATGTTTTCAGTCCCTGTCTAGAAGGGTTTTGGGTGCTTGTCACATGGTAAGCTGGTAAACCAGCATAAACTGTGATATATTATTCAGCAGTGTGTATGAATTCATCTTAAGTGTTATGTGAATTCAGCTTTTGACTCCCTGAGTTTCCGGAGTCTTTTCTCTGTCAAGCGCCGTGTCATTCCCTGATAAATTCCATCTGCATGTTTTTCACGCTTTAGCGTGTGCTGCAGAGTGACATTGGTGTGACCTGGTAAAATCGCAGTCATTAAAAGCTCAATGAAGTTTACCCACCAGACTACTGTGTCCTTATGAGCACTGTCTGAGAGTGCAGAAGTCCTAGAAGACCAGGACCTCCTCTGACCACTGATCTATAATATAGAACTGGATTGCTCATGACGTCACAGCAGTAAAGCTACTGCGCCGCCATCTTTGTATTCCCTAACATTCTGTACTCTCTATGGGTCTTAATGGGAAATCATCTGTTTTTGGTGAGTAATTTTTACCCATCCAGTCTCTTTTAAAAAAACATTTGAAATCTGCATACACAGCATCACAATGCAATCTTCCTATACATGTAATTAGTTATTTATTTGGAAATGCGAGCATGCTATGTTAAACTTTATCGCAGCAGCATTACCTTCAGCAGCACACGTGTGACGTCAATAGAAACAAGTTTGAGAGACTGAGGTAAGATATCTGTAGACATTTTCAAACATATGTTTGCCGGCTTTAAAGTGTTTATTCTGAATGCATAATCATGCGGTGTAACTTTTGTTTACGTTGAACATTCATAGTGGTTGTTTTCTTAGGCTAAATGAATATTAGCTATGTAGCTAACGTTAGCTTAGGAAAATAACCACACTAAATAAGAGTATAGCTCACCAAGTTAGCTGGATTTCTACTTACAGATCAACACAGGTGATACAACTGATGAATGTAATGTGAGCTTGCATTAATTCTCCGTGTGTGATTCTCCACACAAGGGAGAATTCAAACACAATCATCCAAACCTCAAAGTAAACTATGACATGAACGGTAAGCATCTGTGTACAGGACGTGTGACGCAAATTTTGTGATCAGCAGAGTGCTCGAGCACTAAACACGTGCAGTACAATTTTTCCAAAGCGCAGAATGCACATGCACCTGGAATTATTTGCACTAATTTATGGGTCCACAAGGTGGCAACACTTACATTTTTTTTTTTTTTTTTTTTTTTGTCTGTCTGTGAACAGCGTTCGTGGATGGTCACGTTCTCATTGCGAGAATATGTCCATGGCAACGTTGCGGTCGCGGCTCGCCTTCGTATGAAAGCGAGCCACCCCAGAGGCTTCCGCCTCGGTCCTTTTACCCACGGGTTTGAGGCCAGTGCGGCTAGCACTGGGGGCGATTTGGGGACCCCAATGGGACCGCCTCCGCCGGGTATCCCCCTGCGGACCTCCCATTCCCCAGCACGCTCGTCTGCCCCGATCGGGCTTCCGGGTGAGTCCGCCGGCTCGTCTCACAGCGAGTTCGACCTCTTATTCTGAGCCCGCGAAAGTGATGAGCTCTCGAGCGCAGCATCGGAGAGCGGGCTCGTCCAGTCGGAAGCCTCAGCTGGGCTCCTCCCTTCGGGGTCGATCGCCCAGTCACAGGCTGACGCGGAGATGACGACATGCTTTCCCGGACAGCCGCGAGTGTCGGTTAGAGTGGATTTCACCGTTCTTCCCTGAACCCTCGCGGCTCTGTGATTGGTTCCTGGGCTCGCGGCGCCACTCAAAGCCACGCCCCGCCCTGTTCCTTTCTTCCCGGAAGTGCATGAAGAGCTGACAGGGTCGCGGGAGGCACCTTTTACTGCCCGGTCCCGATCTTTTCAGCTTCCCCGCTCTCACTACCCTCGATGGTGGGGCGGCCAAGGGTTATTCGGCAATCCCCCGGTGGATAAAGGCGCTCGCGGTGCACCTATGCCCGCAGAGCGCCGCCACCTGGCGCGGGTGCCCAAAGCCCCCATCCAAGGCCTGTAGGTTTACATCGTCTCTGATGGTCAAAGCCTACGGCGCTGCTGGACAAGCCGCCTCCGCCCTGCACGCCACGGCTCTCCTGCAAGTCCGCCAAGGCGCTAAAGGAACTGCACGAGGGTAGTTCCACCCCGGGATTGATGCAGGAACTGCGCTCGGCGACCGACCTCGCTCTCCAAGCGACGGAGGTCACGGCGCGGTCTCTCGGGCGGACGATGGCCACACTAGTGGTCCAGGAGCACCACCTTTGGCTCAACCTGGTCGAGATGGGTGAGGCCGACAGGACACGATTCCTTGCTGCCCCCATTTCCCAGGCGGGCCTATTCGGCGACACCGTCGAGGACTTTGCCCAGCAGTTCTCGATGGTAGAGCAGTAGATGGATGCTAGCCGGCTTATCCTGCCCCGGCGTGGCTCAAGATCCCGCACCCCATCTACTCATCGCCGAGGGCGTCCCCCTGCGGTGACTGCACCGGCTCCGCCGCAGCCCGCCCCTCCGGCCCGGCCCCGGCGTGGAGCCCACCGCAGGAAGCCGACGCCACCCGTCTCACAGCCGGCACCGAAGAACCCACGGAGGTCTTCGAAGTGCCCCTGAGACGGGCGACCCAGGGACAACGAAACCCGCTGCTCTGGAGCTGGTAAGCAGATCTTCATCTTTTTGTTACCTTTTGCATTTAATTGCGCTGCATGCCCAAGTGGCTGCAGTACTCAAGAGCTCCGCAAGAGTGGTTTCCTTGTTCCCTGGGTCACATATCCAGTGTGTATGGCTGGCATCATGACCACCGTCCACCACTCCATTTGGCAGGTTGGCGCTCCAGCGGCGGTCTCCCGCCCTGAGCGCCCAGCTGTGGCACAAATCCGCCCCCGATGTGACAGTCTCCACGGGTCATGAGGACAGGCCTCTTCCTCCCCCGTCCTAGGCTGTTCCGGGGGTGGTCACAAGGAGCCAGGTAAGTGCTTCGATGTCCTCGGACTCAGCACGGCCACGATGTGGTGTGGCACCTCGAGCTCCGCCCCGCCGCGAGGCCCCACCCACCGGTACATCTGATGACGTTGTCCCTTTGGTCCCCCTTGCGCGGAACTCGGACGCATGGCTTGCGCTTTCCAGTCCGTCACGAGGGCTGGTCCGGACGTCCGACTCGGCTGCACGATTCACTTCGCTGGGCATCCGCCCAGGTCCAGCATTCTAGCGAGCGTCCGGCATCAAGATTGGTTCGCGGCGGTAGACCCGAAGGATGCGTACTTTCACGTCTCGATCCTTCCTCGACACAGACCCTTCCTGCGGTTCGCGTTCGAGGGTCAGGCGTATCGGTACAAAGTCCTCCCTTTCGGCCTGTCCCTGTCTCCTCGCGTCTTTACGAAGATCGCAGAGGCAGCTCTTGCCCCATTAAGGGAGGTGGGCATTCGCATTCTCAACTATCTCGACGACTGGCTAATCCTAGCTCACTCTCGAGACGGGTTATGCGCACACAGGGACCTGGTGCTCTCACACCTCAGCCGACTAGGGCTTCGGGTCAGCTGGGAAAAGAGCAAGCTCCTCCCGGTTCAGAGCATCTCTTTTCTCAGTTTGGAGTTGGACTCAGTCTCCTTGACGGCGCACCTTACGAACGAGCGCGCCCAGTCGGTGCTGGCCTGTTTGAAGGCGTTCAAACAGAAAACAGCGGTTCCACTGAAACATTTTCAGAGGCTCCTGGGGCATATGGCATCCTCGGCGGTGGCCACCCCGCTCGGGTTGATGCATATGAGGCCGCTTCAGCACTGGCTCCAGACTCGAGTCCCGAGACGGGCATGGCGCCACGGGACACACCGCGTGGCCATTACGTCGGTCTGTCACCGTCTTTTCAGCCCTTGGATTGACCTCTCGTTTCCACGAGCAGGTGCTCCGCTAGAACTGGTCTCCAGGCGCGTCGTGGTCACGACAGACGCCTCCAAAACGGGCTGGGGCGCTGTTGGCAATGGGCACGCAGCCGCCGGCCTCTAGACGGGTCCGCGGCTGCATTGGCACATCAACTGCCTCGAGTTACTGGCAATTCTGCTCGCCCTGCGGAGGTTCCGGCCGTTGATCCAGGGCAAACACGTGCTAGTTCGGACAGACAGCACGGCAGCAGTAGCATATGTCAACCGCCAAGGCGGTCTGTGCTCCCGCTGTATGTCATAACTCGCCCGCCGTCTCCTTCAACGGAGTTAGCAGCACCAAGTCGCTGCAAGCCACTCACATCCCGGGCAACCTCAACACTCCAGCGGACATGCCGTAACAACAGGTTACACTCAAGGGAGAGTGGAGACTCCACCTTCAGGTGGTCCAGCTGATTTAGAGTCGATTCAGTCAGGCACAGGTGCACCTGTTCGCCTCCCAAGAATCCTCCCACTGCCCGCTCTGGTACGCCCTCACCGAGGCCTTCCTCGGCATAGACGCGCTGGCACACAGCTGGTCCCCTGGCATTCACAAATATGCGTTTTCCCCAGTGAGCCTGTGCAAGGTCAGGGAGGACGAGGAGAAGGTCGTCCTGGTAAGCACCCTACTGGCCCACCCAGACATGGTGCTCGGACCTCACGCTCCACGGGCTACGAGCCCATTCTACCCGTGGTGTAGCGGCTTCTTGGGCCCTGGCCAGAGGTGCCTCTCTAACAGACATTTGCAGAGCAGCGGGCTGGGCAACACCCAACACCTTTGCAAGGTTCTACAACCTCCGGGTGGAACCGGTTTCGTCCCAGGTAGTGGCACGCAACATAAGCGGATAAGCCCAGGATAGCCGGCCGGGTGTATCGCTTGCACATAGCGCCTTCCACCTCCTTTTGAGCTGAAGACATGCGCTGTTAATTCCCAGTAGTGTTCACAAAAGTTGTTCCCTGGTTGACTTCCTCCGAGCCCTGTGGCAGTCGAGTCTTCGGAGAGACTCGCTGCCGGCCCAGTACATGCGCTAACTAAGAGCCCGGTTCTGGGGTAGGTGCTCCGCATGTGGCGGTTCCCTGTAAGGCTAACCCCATGTGATCTATATCTTCCGCTAGTTCGTTTCCCTACTGGCAAACTGCGTCTTCCTTGGGCAGAGCCCCTCAGTCTCCATGTTGTAGTAACTCCTCCCCCATTGGGCAGGATCTACCTTGAAGGCTCTCCACATGGTTGGAAAGACCATGTGATGTATTCTTCCACTTAAATATCCCCCCCTCTCTTGGGGCGAGGTGTGGTCTCCGCGGTGTCCTCCCCTTGGGAGGGACACCCCCCGACTAGACCTGGCGGCCCAGTCAGATAATCCCCCTTCTTTTTTAGGAAGTGGAAAAAGAGAAGGGGAAAGAGGCCACGACTGCGTTAAGCCTGTCTATCTCTGGGTAGTCGACTTGTCCCCAAAAAGGGCCGTTTGACACTCATAACTGTGTTGGGGGAGGTTACGTGTCGACCTGGTGCGCTGGCTATGAGGCACACAGCAAGTCTACCCACCACACACCGCCAGTTCACGTAACACAGTTCAGCCTTGTGGCGTTTTGTATAGGGACCCCTAGTGTCACTACATCGACACCAACGTCGAGTGAGTGACAGATAGGGAACGTCATGGTTACTGGTGTAACCTCCGTTCCCTGATGGAGGGAACGAGACGTTGGTCCCTCCTGCCACAACGCTGAACTACCCGCTGAAATGGCCGGACCTTATATCGGCTCCTCACCGTAAAACCTGAATGAGTGGTTGCATACCAGCTCCTTTTATACCCGTATGTTCGGGGGAGTGGCATGCAAATACCACTCGCCAATTTTCATTGGCCTTTTATCAAAGACCAGAGGTGTCTCGGGCTCCCAAGAGTGACCCCTAGTGTCACTACATCGACACCAACGTCTCGTTCCCTCCATCAGGGAACGGAGGTTACACCAGTAACCATGACGATTTCATCAATAGACACATCACACATATGGCAAGCCGAATTGTGTTTTAATCATGTTCAGGATATGAATTGTTGAAATCAACAATATGACTTTTAGAAGAATATCTCAGCTCTGTAGGTCCTCACAATGCAAGTGAATGGTGACCAGAACTCAGAAGGTCCAAAAAGCACATAAAAGCAGCATAAAAGTAATCCATATGACTCCACTGGTTAAATCCATGTCTTCTGAAGTGATATGATAGGTGTGGGTGAGAAACAGATCAATATATAAGTCATTTTTACTATAAATCTCCAACTTTGACCAGCCCCAACCAGCTATATGTGAAAGTAAAAGTCATTTCCATACTAGAATATTGAAGTGAAAGTGAAAGTGGAGATTTGTGGTAAAAAAAAAAAAAAAGGACTTAAATATTGATCTGTTTCTCACCCACACCTCATATCACTTAAGAAGATTATTTGGACCTACAGAGCTGAAGTATTCTTTTTGAAATCTTCATTTGTGTTCTGGAGAAGAAAGAAGGTCATACACATCTGGGATGGCATGAGGGTGAGTAAATGATGAGAGAATTGTAATTTTTGGTTTAACTATCCCTTTAAGTTTGGCTAGAGATAAATCTATTTTATGATACCTACAATGGTGTTTTGACTAGTAATATCTTAGTTTCAAATACAATAAGAGATCTCTAAAATTTGAATTCTACCCAGAACAAAATCCGTTGTAGATATCAGAAAATGTTTTCCAATGTAAGCCGATGGAAATATATGCCTGGTCGAAATATCATTGTACATATGTTCAATGTATATTTTGACTATGTCAAAATTGTGTCTTCATGCCAATTATGACTAGTTAAAATCGCAGATATCTGGAATTGGAATTTTGACTAGTCAAAACTGATTTACGACTAGTCAAGCATGGGGCTTTATGTGCAAATTCGGCTTGCCATAAAAGGCTGTGTTCAACTGCATGCATATACTAAACATTCGGGCTTCACCCGTCCTCTCTCTCATTTAAGTGGATCAGGTTTTCCGCACATTTCATCTAAATGAAACGGTTAAAATGAACGATTCCCTTTTATTTCGTGTTAAAAGCTTCAATTCAAGTGAGTTGAGTCTTTTGGACGGTTAATGTAAATTAACTAGTTAATATGAATGATTCACTGATTCACTTGAGCCCTGTGCAGCCTTAAAGGGACATTGCCTTTTTAAAAGCAAAATATTTAGTTAATTGCTGCTGTTTATTCCTATATTTTGATTCAGTTATGTAAAATAGGGATTATTATGCATATTAAGTGTACTTTTATGTTCAATTTAATGTTGTCACCCTATTTGTTTAACCCTTAACCATGTTTATATTGTAATATTGTAGTGACCATGACTGTAGTAGCCATGGTTGATTTTGTGTCTAAATATTTAAAATTTTAAATGTATAATTTAAATATTACATATATATACTGTATATATATATATATATATATATATATATATATATATATATATATATATATATATATAAATAATTATGTCTTTCAGTTTCATAACACAATTACATCAATTTGAATTGAGCAATCTTGAATATTTTTTTTTTTATTAATTTCATTTAGTAAAAAATAAATTAATTAATTAAAATGCAGTTTGATGGAATTTTGTTATGAAATTGAAATGCATACATTTAAAAATTGGCAAAAAAAAATTTTTTTTGAGCGTATAACTATCAGGTGATATTACTGAATTCTCCAATCAGAACTTTTGTTTGCATAATTAAATAATATCATCTGATGGTTATAGAGATTAGCAGAGGGGAAGATTTTCAGTAAATAACAACTTAAATTTTAACTATCGTATGACTTCAGAAGACTTGAAATATTAACACACAACATGGAGTCATGTGGGCAACTTTTACCATTATTTTATGGTGTTCCTCTCCCTTTTGGAGCTTGAGTGTCATATGATAAAGAGCTGTGATTCTTCAAAAAATGTCTAATTTTGGGTTATAAACAGAAATATAGCAGCATACAGGTTTGGAATGACATGAGTGTGAGTGAATAATGACATGATTTTTGGGTGAACTATTCCTTTGAAGCATGTATACTCAAAATTGTGGAAAACAAAGTCATCAAAGTGGAGCATGTAAAACTTAATTTCATATTTTTGTCCAAAGACCAATTTTTTATTCATTACAACTAGATCTGAGAGAAATCTGGCCTGTTAATTGCCCAGGGGAATGCTTCCATGCTGTGCTTCATTATTAAATAAATAATAAGTGCTGACTTCTTTCTAGTACAAAGTATTAATTTAATATATTAATTTATTTTGTTTTCTCACAAACAGCATCTTCTGAAACAATCATCATCCGATACTGACCAAACGAGCCAATT
The DNA here is from genome assembly GCF_019703515.2 of Myxocyprinus asiaticus. NCBI lineage: Eukaryota > Metazoa > Chordata > Actinopteri > Cypriniformes > Catostomidae > Myxocyprinus > Myxocyprinus asiaticus. Next base: position 47,894,837 of record NC_059356.1, on the reverse strand, counting down.
TCCCCTCATTAAATGATAACAGATGTGTCTGAACTCTCGAGAGAGATTTGGACCGAGCGTTCGTCATCAGGAGACAAAAAACTGCCAAAAACCAAACATCAGTGTCCAAGACAACAGCACTCGCTGTCCTCCCTAAAAATCTTTTAACTTTTACATTGAGATGCATCTCGTTTTACGATTGCAATGTTTTGTGATATCGCAATGGTGTGTTTTGGTGGTTGTTCTGGTTGTTAAAGTGGTAGATTATTTTGGATTCAACATCATTGTCACTGTGCAGAGTAAAAGTACAGAGCCAATGAAATGCAGTTCACCAGATTATATATCAGTAAACATTGTGTGTGTGTGTGTGTGTGTGTGTGTGTGTGTGTGTGTCGTCCCGTGCAGTGTAATGAAGTCATTAAGCAATCATTAGGAAGCAGTTAAGATTCATTAAGAGAGCGGTACAGCGTCACTACAGAGTTCCCAGTGTGACAGAGCGACCGTTAATTACACACTTTATTACTGGAGTAAATATTACTGCACTCACATCCAAGAGAGGGCAACCTATGAAAACCTGGAGTCTGTGTGTGTGGAGAGAGAACACACTCACACAATCATTGTGATTGTCTCCTGTCTCTTTACAGTAATAAAGAAGAGTGTTAATTTACAGTCTCATTCTGTCAAAGATTCACAGCTGCTTGATGCTTGAAGAGGGAGACATTATAAGCATTATGCTTTGCTGTAGTCTGTTGCGGACACCGGTTGAAGTGTGCCGCTGCATATAGAGGCACGTTCTTCTTCTCTGTTGCCCTGCAGTCCTCTATGCTTCATAGGAATTATAAAAAATGCACACCTGTTTCTGACTTCCACTGATATGAAGTTTATCCAGAGGGGTTTTGAAATCCAGGATATGAATCATACCACTGGAGCAACACACTGAGAAAGTTTCACTATTATTTGTATATTTATCTTTGTGTATCATGAAGCATTTATTTTTTTTATTTTTTTTTCCTCTCTTAAGCAAATGTTTGCTTTCTAGCAAATATACAGTGGAGTCCGCAAGTGAAAATACTTCTATTTTGCACTCTTTTATCAATTAAAGGAATATTTTGTGTTTAATGCAAGTTAAGCTCAGTCGACAGCATTTGTAGCATTATGTTGATTACCACAAAAATTTATTTCGACTCTTTCCGCCTTTTCTTTAAAAAAATCAGAAATCTAGGTGACAGTGAGGCACTTACAATGGAAGTGATTGGGGCCAATTTAAATAGCCGAAAGTGATTGGTAGACAGGGAAACGCTATTTCTAAGCAAATTCCTCATAGACAGATAGCGGAATATACTGTATATAAAAAGATAGACAGATGACAGACAGACAGACAGACAGATAAATAGATAGATGACAGACAGATAGACAGACAGACAGATAGATAGATAGATAGATAGATAGATAGATAGATGACAGACAGACAGACAGATAGATAGATAGATAGATAGATAGATAGATAGATAGATGACAGACAGACAGACAGACAGACAGATAGATAGATAGATAGATAGATAGATGACAGACAGACAGACAGATAGATAGATAGATAGATAGATAGATAGATGACAGACAGACAGACAGACAGACAGATAGATAGATAGATAGATAGATAGATAGATAGATAGATAGATAGATGACAAACAGACAGCCAGACAGATGAAATGTCACCTGAGTATCTGGACAAAGTGAGAGCTAGAATGTCAAGGATCTGCAAAGCTGTCATTGCTGCACGTGGAGGTCTGCCACTGCGAGGACATCTTAAACTCTTTGAAGTAGTTTAAGAAGTTCTGAACATTTTTTTTCAAACTGTAATAGTAATTTTTCATGTTATTAATATCCTGACTATACATTGTGATCAGTTGAATGCCACTTTGGTGAATAAAAGTACCAATTTCTTTCCATAAGAGCAAAATCTGTACATTATTCCAAACTTTTGGCCACCAGTGTATGTCATAATAATATTCTAATATATTGTTTTTAATGTGGATTGACGATAGCAGTCATGCTTTGGATCATTTGTGAGTCACTCTTAGGGATTTAGAAGTCTTCAGGAGGATTTCAAAGCTGTCATGGGTTTAGGAGTTACTTTTAGTGTTGAAATGCTTCATGAATTACTCTTAGATTACAATTTTACAAGGTGTAAAATTAGGAGTTACACGCCTCTGATTTTTAAGAGTTGCTCCTAAATTTGTACGTTAGGAGCTACTTTTAGCCTTATTTTTTATTATTTTATTTTTTATGAATACTGGCCCGGATAATTTAAATGCAATATATTATTGTCAGAGATTGACCGATTTTGGTTTTTAACGGCCAATATCGGTTTAAAATATCGGTCAAACCGATTATCGGTCTATTTCAGATCATTGTGGCAGAAGAGTAAAGCATTGGTTAGACAATACAAAAAGTGGCTTTAGAAATCAATATATTGTTTATTTCCATATTGTTGAACATAATCCTATCATTGGCCTACAGTCCACAGCAATCCATTTTGCAATTGAATTCATCAAACTGTCCGAGATAGATTTAGAATAAGGGCTTTTGTAGGGACTCGTCAATGTACACATGTGTCAGACAGACACTTTGAGCGTCTCACTTTGGTTGCGATGTGTCATAAACAGCGTTTTTAGGTTTATGTGTCAAGTTAAATGTAGTTTGAAAAAAAAAAACACTTCTAGAGATCCCTGCATTGATAACTGCGCTTCGTTCAGCTGTGTTTAATGCAATAATGCATTCTCATCTTGTGCTGTCGCTAGTGTCCGGCTAGCATGAGTGTGGTCTATTCTCTGTACAGCTGCGTGTTGCCTAAACAGCTGGAGATTTGCTTACTGCCCCCTACTGAAAAAAGGTGGTACTTCAAGCTTGAATTGCTCCGATGGTAGGAATATTCCGTATAATTAACTGCACCGAATGAATGTGTTAAATGTTCGTTTTGCATGTCAATCAGACAGTCTCTTTGTGTGAGTGAGCCAGACTTCAAGCTGAAATTCAAAAGACTAGTCTCTGTTCTCCATCTTGGTTTAATTCTGTGAATTTGGAGATTCATTTGCTGTCTCTCTCTCTCTCTCTCTGGTACTGTTGGTCTATTGGCACAGACTTTGGCATTGGCTGGCCAACAGCTCTATCTTTTTCGGCCCGTGTGAAGACTGGCACTGAGAGACACTGGCACCAGTGCCCGACAACAGGAGTCTGTGGCGTTCTCTCATCTGACAGCGGGCACGAAGGACAACCAAATGTTTTCAACATGAAACATATGAAGACGTACTAACACAAACATGCAGACAGACATATGTGCACACACACATTTGGGTAGAGAGATTTGAAGCAATGGTGTGATTTTCCAGTATCCACAAATTATTCTATTGTAATTCAATTAAGCATCAGTTGCGTTGCTTTGACAGTGTTATTTTTGATACAGTAGCTGTGCTAACTTATCAACATCTAATAAACATCAACTTTTCATGCAGAAAAGCACATCCCGTTAATTTGATATGTAAAGCCCTTTTCACAAAGCATATTATTTCAGAGCAGCTTTACAGAAAAGCAGACCTTAATGTATTCAAGCCTCCAGTCCACAAGACAGAGGCAACTGTGTCAAGTAACGACTCCTTTAGTACTTTAGAGGAATAATTATTTTAAAATAAATGCAATTCTTATTGCATTTGCTGTCCTTAGCAGCCTGTTGACAAAATATGATATCATTTCAGATTTTAAATGCAGATATAATGAATCACAAATAAATGCAATATAATTCTTGTAAAAGGCATGTTTGCACAGATTTCTTAGTGGCATTAATGCAATCCATTGAGTAATTTAATTTTAATGATAAACAAACAAAATGTGATCAAATTGTATTTATTTCGTTTTATTTGCTGTTCAAGTGTTTTTTAATTCACTAAAAACTGGCAGTTTATAAGAGTCATTCGTTTGGGAGTCATACTTCTCTGCTGGTGCTGCATGTTTCATGCTATACATTCAAAAGAATTGGCTCATAAGAGTCATTCGTCCTTGAATCGGATTACACTGGTCACGCTATATATTGTGCACGGTAGATTCGAAAGAATCGGCTCATAAGAGTCATTCGTCCTTGAATCGGATTACACTGGTCACACAATATATTGTGCGCAGTAGATTCAAAGAATCGGCTCAAAAGTGTCATTCGTTCTCGCATTGGATAACACTGGTCATGCCATATATTGTGCACAGATTCAAAAGAATCGGCTCATAAGAGTCATTCATCCTTGAATCGGATTACACTGGTCACGCAATATATTATGCGCAGTAGATTCAAAGAATCGGCTCATAAGAGTCATTCGTCCTTGAATCGGATTACACTGGTCACGCTATATATTGTGCACAGTAGATTCAAAAGAATCGGCTCATAAGAGTGATTCGTCCTTGATTCGGATTACACTGTTCACGCTATATATTGTGTGCAGTAGATTCAAAAGAAACGGCTCATAAGAGTCATTCGTCCTTGAATCGGATTACACTGGTTACGCAATATATTGTGCGCAGTAGATTCAAAGAATCAGCTCATAAGAGTCATTCGTCCTTGAATCGGATTACACTGGTCACGCTATATATTGTGTGCAGTAGATTCAAAAGAAACGGCTCATAAGAGTCATTCGTTCTCGCATTGGATTACACTGGTCGTGCCATATATTGTGCACAGATTCAAAAGAATCGGCTCATAAGAGTCATTCGTCCTTGATTCGGATTACACTGGTCACGCTATATATTGTGTGCAGTAGATTCAAAAGAATCGGCTCATAAGAGTCATTCGTCCTTGAATCGGATTACACTGGTCACGCTATATATTGTGTGCAGTAGATTCAAAAGAATCGGCTTATAAGAGTCATTCGTCCTTGAATCGGATTACACTGGTCACGGTATATATTGTGTGCAGTAGATTCAAAAGAATCGGCTCATAAGAGTCATTCGTCCTTGAATCGGATTACACTGGTCACGCTATATATTGTGTGCAGTTGATTCAAATAATCGGCTCATAAGAGTCATTCGTTCTCGCATTGGATTACACTGGTCGTGCCATATATTGTGCACAGATTATTTCATACATAAACCATCTCCATTGAATTTCAAACAAAGACAACGTCTTATAAACTGTTACAAATTGCTCAGTGGTGGGTGGTATGACCATAATCATATATCAAAGTATGAAATATATGAGATATCTTATTGTCACACACACACACATACACACACACACACACACACACACACACACACACACTGAAATGATTCTCCAATACTCTCCCGCGGGGCTCTGAAGAAAGTGCGGGTCTTATTTTTCACCATAGTATTTCAGGAGGTAGATGTATTCTAGCACACAGCGTTTGGATGAGTGTATTTATAGTGTATCAGGTGATAATGAACATTTACTCCCACTCTCTTGTACACACCACAGACAGAACTGGGGTGCCTAATTAACAAGCTACATAATTTCTTTGACCAACCGTAGAGCAGCAGTAAAAAGACAAGTGATAGATTGCATGCTGATTGACTGATTTTCACTGAAACGTTGCAGGGACAAGAACACATGGATTTCACCCAGAAATCGTGGAATTTTAATTTCAGCCCTCACTCATTAAAGGGGATGTGTGTAATGTTTAGTTGTTCTAGTTTAATGTTCAGAGTGAACTTAAAGCAAGAAGTGTTTGAATATATTCCAGAGGAATCTCTTTACGACAAAATTTGATTTACTTCACCATAAAACATATACTAAATCTGAGCTTGTGGGGAAGAACCCTCAAATTGACCATGTGTCTTTAGTCTTGATTGTGTTCTCATCGATAAGATCATGTGACCCTAATGACCCTATCACACAGATGATTATCCGATATGTTCACCTAACGGTTCCAACAAAGACGCTGAGTCGGATTTGGATGAGGGTGTTCAATAAAGATATGTTCAGGTTTGCTTATCTGGCTGTATTGGAAAGTTAGATTAAAATGACCTCACATATGAGGTCAAATAAAATTACAGCAGGAATACAGATACTTCTGAAGATTACTCAGTTTATACATCTTTAGGATATTAAATTTGACTGACAATGACACAGCTATTGGCCAATCACAATCAAGTATACCAGAGACCCGTGTTATAAACGCATCATTTGTTGAGTCTGGGATACATCATATCTTTAAAGATCCACTGTTGGGTTTTAAGTAGGGCAGTCAAGATTATGAAATTTGGCTGTATATTGAGTTTCATAAACAAATAATTGTGATTAACATTTTAATTATATGTTTTGGGGCTAGTAGATGAACTGTCATTCAAATTGTCTTCAGCAGTATTTGTTCGTGATAAACTTTAGAAGTAATTAATTCATATTTAACTTATTATCATGTAATAAAATAGGGGCATATGATTTCCTTTAAGGCTATAAAAACTTTACTGCACAGGAGTAGAATAACATTTAAAATAAAAATTAAAATAAACACATGAATATTATATTATATTATATTATATTATGCATGAAGAATGACTTTTGATATTCTGTGTGTATTTGAAAATACATTTCATTATATAATCTGCGTGTGTGAACACGCAACGACCAAGAACATTTGCCATTATGCGAGTGTTTTTTATTTGTATTTTATTATCCCCTTTTCTCCCCAATTTGGAATGCCCAATTCCCACTACTTGGTATGTCCTCGTGGTGGCGCTGTTACTCACCTCAATCCGGTTGGTGGAGGACAAGTCTCAGTTGCCTCCGCTTCTGAGACCATCAATCCACGCATCTTATCACGTGGCCCGTTGTGCATGACACCGCGGAGACTCACAGCATGTGGAGACTCATGCTACTCTTCGCAATCCACGCACAACTTACCATGCGCCCCATTGAGAGCGAGAACCACTAATCACAACCATGAGGAGGTTACCCCATGTGACTCTACCCTCCCTAGCAACCGGGCCAATTTGATTGCTTAGGAGACCTGGCTGGAGTCACTCAGCACACCCTGGATTCGAACTCAAGACTCCAGGGGTGGTAGTCAGCGTCAATACTCACAATACTCACTGAGCTACCCAATTAAAGTGAAACCGGAGTGCTTTGCATTTACAATCAAAATAGCTAATATTCTGGTGCGAACTTTTGAAGATGCCACGTGTATCAAAGCGCTTCACAAAAGTGAGGCGTTCATGGCATTTCTAGATACATTTTCAATTATTTGGACAGTAAAATGTGAATTCAAATGGAATTTGAAGTGCACAATTATCACTGTTATCTCAAATAATCTCGATCAGGTGATTATGTAATAATTGCTGCAGGCCTTGTTCATGGTCAGATTTCTTCATCTGACTTCAATATATATATATATATATACAGTTGAAGTCAGAAGTTTACATACACCTTAGTCAAATACATTTAAACTGTTTTTCACAATTTCTGACATTTAATCGTAGAAAACATTCCCTGTCTTAGGTCAGTTAGGATCACTACATCATTTAAGAATGTGAATGTCAGAATAATAGTAGAGAGAATTATTTATTTCAGCTTTTATTTCTTTCATCACATTCCCAGTGGGTCAGAAGTTTACATACACTTTGTTAGTATTTGGTAGCATTGCCTTTAAATTGTTTAATTTGGGTCAGATGTTTTAGCTTCCACAAGCTTCTCACAATAAGTTGCTGGAAATTTGGCCCATTCCTCCAGACAGAACTGGTGTAACTGAGTCAGGTTTGTAGGCCTCCTTGCTCGCACACGCTTTTTCAGTTCTGCCCACAAATTTTCTATCAGATTGAGATCAGGGCTTTGTGATGGCCACTCCAATACCATGACTTTGTTGTCCTTAAGCCATTTTGCCACAACTCTGGAGGTATGCTTGGGGTCATTGTCCATATGGAAGACCCATTTGTGACCAAGCTTTAACTTCCTGGATGATGTCTTGAGATGTTGCTTCAATATATCCACATAATTGTTTCCTTCCTCATGATGCCATCTATTTTGTGAAGTGCACCAGTCCCTCCTGCTGCAAAGCACCCCCACAACATGATGCTGCCACCCCCATGCTTCACGGTTGGGATGGTGTTCTTCGGCTTGCAAGCCTCACCCTTTTTCCTCCAAACATAACGATGGTCATTATTGCCAAAAAGTTACATTTTAGTTTCATCAGACCAGAGGACATTTCTCCAAAAAGTTATCTCTTTGTCTCCATGTGCACTTACAAACTGTAGTCAGGCTTTTTTAAGGCGGTTTTGGAGCAGTGGCTTCTTCCTTGCTGAGCAGCCTTTCAGGTTATGTCGATATAGGACTTGTTTTACTGTGGATATAGATACTTGTCTACCTGTATCCTCCAGCATCTTCACAAAGTCCTTTGCTGTTGTTCTGGGATTGATTTGCACTTTTCGCACCAAAACTATGTTCATCTCTAGGAGACAGAATGCGTCTCCTTCCTGAGCGGTATGATGGCTGCGTGGTCCCATGGTGTTTATACTTGCGTACTATTGTTTGTACAGATGAACGTGGTACCTTCAGATGTTTGGAAATTGCTCCCAAGGATGAACCAGACTTGTGGAGGTCCACAATTTTTTTTCTGAGGTCTTGGCTGATTTCTTATGATTTTCCCATGATGTCAAGCAAAGAGGCACTGAGTTTGAAGGTAGGCCTTAAAATACATCCACAGGTACACCTCCAATTCAGTACACCTCCTATCAGAAGCTAATTGGCTAATTATCTAATGGCTTGACATCATTTTCTGGAATTTTCCAAGCTCCTTAAAGGCACAGTTAACTTAGTGTATGTAAACTTCTGACCCACTGGAATTGTGATATAGTCAATTAAAAGTGAAACAATCTGTCTTTAAACAATTGTTGGAAAAATTACTCGTGTCATGCACAAAGTAGATGTCCTAAACGACTTGCCAAATCTATAGTTTGCTAATATTAAATCTGTGGAGTGGTTAAAAAATTAGTTTTAATGACTTCAACATAAGTTTGTGTGAACTTCTGACTTCAACTGTGTATATATATATATATATATATATATATATATATATATATATATATATATATATATATATATTCACACACACACACACATATGATGATGTGAGTTCAATTAATAGAGAAATCACTGTGTAAATGTGTTTCCCAGCAGAAGAACCCGGTTTCACACTCATGCTGTGCCATTCTCACACACACAAGCTGGTGTGATATAGTGAGAATCTCCCACCGAGTTTCAGTTATAGACAGAGGGAATAGACACTTACATCAAAGTGAATTTAACAAGTTTTCCCTGAAGTCCACTTATAATGTGTCAATGTTTTTTGCACTAAAAACGGTCATAATTGAGTTTGTCATTACCATTTTCCACCTTCACTCTGACACTTACTATTAAACAGGCTGTTTAGGATGCTCCCTCCATAGGTAGCTGCCTATGTAGACAGTAGACAGCAAGACAGCTCACTAGGTTTTGAAACAAACCTTGTATCTTCTTGTCTCTGTCCCTATTGCAAAGTTTCGTTTATTCTCAGACAAACTCAAAAGTTATTGAAGTTCATCTAATGATCTGTAGGTCTAATTTAGACAAAGCCATTTTTTTTTTAAATTTTTTTCTCACAAACTAATGAGTTGCGCTCCCTGGACGGATATGCAGTTTTAATTGACAATTGGCAGCCACAATGCGAACGAGTCACTAAAAGAACATTTCTTTCCCTCAAGGCGACAGAATTACGCAACAACCTGAGGTAATGTTCAAAAACAGTTGTGTGAGAAAAAGAGAGAGGATATTTAAGATAAAGTTTAAAATGAGTTTATGGGTTAGAAATGGAATGGGTCTGTGTCTGACAAAAAATAAATACAAATAAATAAAATAAAAAAATAAACAAGAAGAGGTGAAAGAGAGAGCGTGCTTCTTTAACTGTATGTAAAACTGACATGTCTAATTACCTTCAGGTGCTGCTGGTTTAGTATGTTAGCAGTCATGCCATGTCACATGGATCCTTAAAATATTCCAGGTTCAATCAAGTTCAGGTTCAGGGTTGGGGAGTAACGGAATACATGTAACGGGATTACGTATTTAAAAATACAAAATATAAGTAACTGTATTCCACTACAGTTACAATTTAAATCATTGATAATTAGAATATAGTTACATTCAAAAAGTATTTTGATTACTGAAGAGATTACTTTGCATTTTATTGTCATTTGTTTAATTTAATAGTTAGTCCTTTCAGATGGAAAACATTTATACATGTAAATGATGCGATCTGAGGAGCTTTCGGACAGTGGTGAAACACTTTCTTATGATGTGTTACATTCATACAGTTTCATACTGTTGTGAGTAAAAAGGTGGATATGATGTCATTGAGGAATTTTCCCTTGGGAGCTTAATAGAGGAGCAACATCACGTTTCTTCAGCTTAACAAGAAAACAGTTAGAAACGCTTTGACAGATGAAACATAAATCCAATAAATACACGATTACACACCTCGTCAATGTTTTTTATGAGGTTAGGGTATTTTTACAAGAAATGCTAACCAATGTAGCCTTTAACATCGTATAGAAAGCTACAACCAATATATCTATGATGAAAATGCACATAAGAGCATCACTTTTTTTTCTCTAGTAAGACCTTTGATATTAGAGCAAAGATGTACTGCAAAAATCTTATTCTTAATGATAATTTAAATATTGTTTTTCTGTAAAAATATCAAAAAATCCTTAAAGCAAGATAAATTTAAGTGAATTTTATTTACTTGTTTATAGTCAAAACAAGTGAAAAATGTGCAAGTACTGAAGAAGTAATCCAAAGTATTTAGAATACATTACTGACCTAGAGTAAACTAATGGAATATGTTACAAATTACATTTTACAGCATGTGCTCTGTAAACTCTGTAAACATTTCAAAAGTAACCCTCCCAACCCTGTTCAGGTCAATCGACAGCACTTGTGGCATAATGTTGATTACCACAAAAATGTATTTTGACTCGTCCCTCCTTTTCTTAAAAAAAAAAAAAAAAAAGCAAAATTCTTGGTCCCAGTGAGGCAATGGAAGTGAATGGGGGCCATTTTTTTTTTTTAAAGTATAGTCACAAGACGTAAACAATATGCGTGTAAAAATGATTCCAGTGTGATAAAATCACTTACTAACATTTTCTGTGTAAAGTTATAGCCAATTTTACAACTTCATTGCCATGACGATGTAATGTCAACAACCCTAAAACCTTAAAATGACTGTAAAAATTATGATTTTTATACAACTCAAATAATACATAGGTTTAAACAGAAATATTAATGTAAGTGCTTTTATAAAATTATAAGCTTCACATTTCTGCCTTTAAACCCTCCAAAAATTGGCCCCATTAACTTCCACTGTAAGTGTCACACTGTAACCTCGTTTTTTGCTTTTTTTGAAACAAATGTAAGAAAAGTAGGGACGCGTAATAATTAATTAATATTGATTGAGCTTAACTTGTATTCCTTTAAAACTAGAAACAAGCACCAGAAAACATGAAGGTTGTAGAGGCATGAACATCCAGGAGTGAATTCATTATACCGTTATACAGTGCAAAAACCTGCGTCGTATTTGCTATCCTCCCTCAAAACAGTTTAAGTAGGCAGTATCTGCACAAACACATTTCTTTTCTATGTTAATGATGCTTATTATTGATAGCACCTTATTCACAAAAAACAATGCTATCTGCCAATTAATGTTGCATTATTACTGTGAGCCTTAATTCTCCCAAGGTAATTTTTTCTCCATTAATCATCATCTTATGGAGTTTTTGTTCCTTGCCACAGTCGCCTTTGGCTTGCTCACTGGGGGTCTAAACACAATTATTATTTACTTATTAAGGCACAATCTACAATCACATTTTCATCAAATAGCACAAGGATGACAGACATTACAGCTTTATTTTCTGTTATTGCATAATTTCCTGAACAGCTGCTTTGAAACGACGTCTGTTGTGAAGTGCAATACAAATAGAAATGACTTGAATAAATGCCCACAGAAAGTGCAAAAATGTATGTGGGTGGTAAGCTAATTCTATTTATTTTAATTTAATCTTCTTCTTCTTTTTTTTTTTACCTGGATTATTCCTTTAACTTGAACTGAATATGTAGTATTCCTTTAGCTTGTATTGAACCTGTAATATTCCTTTAACTTTTATTGAACCCTGAATATTAATTTATATTGAACCCAGATCATTCCTTTAACTTTTGTTGAACCCAGAATTTTCCTTTCACTTGTACTGAACCCGGAATATTCCTTTAACTTGTATTGAACACGGAATATTAACTTATATTGAACTCAGAACTTCCCTTTAACTTGTTATGAACCAATCATTTTCCTTTAACTTGTATTGAACCGGAATATTCATTTAACTTGTTTTGAACATGGAATATTCCTTTAACTTGTATTGCTCCCAGAATATTCCTTAAATTTGTGTTGAACCTGGAATATTCCTTTAATTTGTATTGCACCCGGAATATTCCTTTAATCTGTATTGAACCCGGAATATTTCTTTAATTTGTATTAAACCCGGAATATTCCTTTAATTTGTATTGAACCAGGGATATTCCTTTCATTTGTATTAAACCCAGAATATTCCTTTAATTTGTATTGAACCCGGAATATTTGGGTTCAATACAATCCTTTATTTTGTATTGAACCCGGAATATTTCTTTAATTTGTATTGCACCCGGAATATTCCTTTAATTTGTATTGAACCAGGGATATTCCTTTCATTTGTATTAAACCCGGAATATTCCTTTAATTTGTATTGAACCAGGGATATTCCTTTCATTTGTATTAAACCCAGAATATTCCTTTAATTTGTATTGAACCCGGAATATTTGGGTTCAATACAATCCTTTATTTTGTATTGAACCCGGAATATTTCTTTAATTTGTATTGCACCCGGAATATTCCTTTAATTTGTATTGAACCAGGGATATTCCTTTCATTTGTATTAAACCCAGAATATTCCTTTAATTTGTATTGAACCCGGAATATTTGGGTTCAATACAATCCTTTATTTTGTGTTGAACCCGGAATATTTCTTTAATTTGTATTGCACCCGGAATATTCCTTTAATTTGTATTGAACCAGGGATATTCCTTTCATTTGTATTAAACCCAGAATATTCCTTTAATTTGTATTAAACCTGGAATATTCCTTTAACTTGTATTGAACCTGGAACATTTCTTTAAAACCGACCTTAGACCCGTATTTACATGAATATCGATATAAAAGCAAAATTCCTTAATCTGTCTATTTATCCTACAGTTTTTTAAAAAGCATAAAAATTATGTGTTTCTGCTCTGTGTTTTGTGGTATTGGATGTTTCACTCTTTTAATTGTTCATGCGGTTTTTTTTTTTATTTATGTGAAAAGTTTCACAGTTCTCTCACAGAAAAACTCATTCAAATCAGAGGCTGTCTAATTGTACCTCAGAGTGATAATAAATACAGACATGAATAATGAGTACATTCATGAATAATGCAAACGCTTAGTGGGACAGCACAGGCTGCAACTCAAAACTCCCCAAATTACAGATTTGAATGCGGGGGTTCGTTTGGCCTGAAAAAGATAAAACGAGAATTTTGAGGAAATAGATTCACTCGACTAGATCATTTCATTACTTGTTTGAGGATGACGTGACTAAATAATGCTGGTGGAATTATCTGGGGACATGTTTGGATTAAAGGCATTGAGAAAAAGGGTCAAATCATGGAAAATACGATTAAATGTATTTCAGAGGTGTTCAGTATTTTCATCGAATTGTTTCATTCAGGAGTGAGTCACATAGAGTGACCAGATTCCGGCTTGTGGAAAACGGGATAGTCCCCTCCCAGCGAGTGTTTATCGTAAAATGCAGAGCAGTCTAGTCCAAAATAAAGACGTACAAAAAGCATTGCTTTCATGACTGTTACACTGAGTCGAGATTTATCTGGTGTCCATGCTGCATTCATTAATGAGAACACACGCTCCACAGATGCAGATGTCCCAGGCAGGCATAAAACAAACTCCACGACCTTGGCTAAGACTCCGAAGTTGATGGTCTTGCTCTCCATCTCAAGAAAAAACGTCTGTCTATCTCTCAGACACGACCGTCTTGTTCATGTTCCACTCAGTGATGCGACAAGTGACCATGTTTTTCACGCAAGCCCACTCATCAAAGAGCGTGGTTTCGTCAATCAATCTGAGAGCGGGGATTCTGGAGTAGAAGTGTTTGAGGCTGCTCTGAATGTCTTTCCACTCTGGGATGTCTCTCAGTAGGGCCCATTCAAGATTTTCTGTGTTCTCCAATGAGCGAATCCAATTTTGGAGGTAATCCACTGATGCCTGAATAAAAGATTCTCACTGCACAAAAGAAATCATCCGCTCACATGTCAGCAGCTTCAACCAGGGCATCCAACTGCTTTTTAATGTCAGAGTGAATGATTCCTCCAGCCTGGCCTGCAAGACTTTTCTCAGGTCATGAATGTGCAAAGCCACTTCTGTGGCTAATATGTGGTCTTGCTCTACTATCTCCAGTGCACGGTTAAAAGTGGCTGTTTGCTTGAGTGCGAAGCCAATCCAAAGTTTAGTGCAAGGATCACTGAAACGTTGAACCGTTGAACCCTAAAACACAATGTTTTCAGAATAAGTCGGGACACTAGAAAAAGTGCTTAAATACGGGACTGCCTGGCCACCCTAGAGTCACACTAATAAACAGTGTTTGTGTAGTAGATTTTTCATAGCACTTTAGATCTGCCCGTTAACCTCTAAACGCATTACTTGCCTGGAACGGCCAACCTCCTCTTCATCTACCCTCCACAATGCACATCACCATGGGTCGTACTCATTAAGACCCCCACACCGTGTCCAACAACAGCAGGACTCGTGCAGGAAGCAGGCTGATTGCACGTTCACGCGAGTCTTTGGTGTGTTTAATTTCAGCTTTTTCGGTGGTACACAAATAAACAAGTGAGGAGAGTTGTTAAAAAACAGATTTAATTAGCTTGTTAAGACTGGGGTTGGGAGAATGATATCTTTCTCTCTTTTTTCCATCCATACACTCCTCCTTTGATGCTTCTCTAAAGTATTAAACAGTAAAAGAATGAAGGAGAGAGAGAGAGAGAGAGAGAGAGAGAGAGAGAGAGAGAGAGAGAGAGAGAGAGAGAGAGAGAGAGAGAATATAATTTAAAAAAGGAGAGGGGATGTAGAAATTGTTGGAGGGGATTACATGAATGTGCACAACTTTTGGTTTGTAAAACTGTAAAATGAGGAACAATTTAAAAGAAAAATAGAAATGTTATGGGGCCATAAGAGTGCATATGAATACAATTGTGTTTTTATCCGTGAAGTCCATTTATAATGTTCTCTTTCAACACAAAATCACTTAGTATGTGTTAATAGATTGTTCTGTGTTCACTGTGTTATGCCTAAGAGTGTTTAACGTTCGGTTGCTTTGGTCTTGAGAGTGTTTGTGTGGAATAAAACTGTGAGATTAAAAGTGAAAGGCATCACTGTGTCCATTGTCATCTTTATACATAACAGTTCTGACCCTTCATCAGGCTGTCTGTTCTACTACATTAAAGGCCTGAAAAAATTCTCTATGTCAGGGGTTTTCAAACTTTTTGATACCAAGGACCTCATAAAAGTTCGATCCCCTTGCTGGATCCTCTTCAGGCAGCTGTACTGTATATTTTATGTATAAAAAGTAGGGCTGACCATTTAGTGCATTAATTCAGTGGAAGTCATTTTATAAAAAATAACGTGATTAATCATTCCTCGGACCGTATGTAGGAGCGTTCCTATCATCTGAGCAATTATTAACACTTGAAGTACACCTTCATGTTTTATGAGTCCAAGACAATAGGGGGCAGTAAGCGCAACACCAGCTGTACAGGCAACAAAACAACACAGCTCGGAGTGCAACTCTGCATACCAGGATCTCCAGAAGTTTCAAACTACAGTATGTTTACCATGACACAGAAACGCTGTGTTTATAACCAAAGTGAGGCACTCAAAGTGGCCGTCTAACACATATGGTTTAATGGCGCAGATATTTTATGGTAAGTCTACCATTTTGCCTCCTTGAGTACTGAGGTTTGTTACTGACACAATAATGCAAGTACACATGTTAAAGCTGAAGTGTGTTAAAATACTTTCGCCAAACTTAGTAGGCTGAGGCAACTATAAGTACGCCATTTGTAGTTTAGTTTACAGGAAAACTGTGGCGCTATAAAAATTCCTCTGACTCAACTGGTGGCGTGAGTTGGGGGGCAGGAGTATCTGTTTGTTTGACCAATGGCAGATGGGTGTTTCTGGACTTCTAGTATGTAAATGTAGGCGGTCATAGGCCAATGAGTTCATGAATATTTCTGTTTAGTTTCAATAAATGTTCTGAGAGAACTGGAGAAGAAGTTTTGAGTTCTGAAAGTTGCAAGATGTCACATAGAACATCAAACACTTTTAATCCAAACTATTTGTAATTTTCCATATATGTTTGCTTGAAAAAAATGGCCGATCACCTGTCTGATTATATGTTCCTCTAGCGTGTTGTAATGTTTGATCTTCATATTGTCAGTAGCTTGATAAATCGGTGGGGGAGAGCTCTCCTGGCGATAATTATCGTCCTCTGAATGCTGTTCTCTGAGCGCGTCTCTCATTCTGTCAGCTTTAGATTCACATATGCTATTTTCAGCCATTAGAATAATTAGATCAAATCCATCTCCTACTCTCACACACACACCTTTTCAAGGCTTTCGTCCACCCCGTTCAAATTATGCTTTAAAAGGCTGTCATTTGGCACGCTAACTGCCACTGGCGTGCAGTAACAGTAACCGTGGTGATGTTGTCATGGCTGTGGGGCTGGTGTCTGTGAACTAAGCGGTGTTAATGTCAACGCTAAGAGTAGAGTAATGGTTTTTAGCATTTGTTTGCTCTAGTGGTACAGAGATACTTTAACTCAAATACCATTGTTGTTGAAGCTACATTGAAACTGTACTTTTTCAAGTTACAAGCTAGTCATGTTTTAAAGAAGTTAAACTGCAGTCAAGGGACCCTTCTGAAAAAGTAGTTTAGCTACTAACAAAAAGCAGCTAACTCCAAACTTGTTTGTACTGTAAGACCTCCAAACGGTTTGTTCACTGTTTGTTGACTGACAGTCTTGTGATTTATCATTGTGGTCATGGGGAAGTTTGAATGGTCACTCCACAAACATTGCCGTGCATTTATATGGTTTATTACACAGAGGACAGAGAGGGAATTTATTTCCTGAAATAGTTTTGCGTTCCCTCACTATACCTTCATCCATGCCTTATTAAAATGAACCATGGTTTTACTACAGTAACTATAGTTCAACTACGGTTACTGTAATAAAACCATAACCAAAAAACGTACTCTGAGCAAACTCATTAAACAGTTATGCCCAATCCTGTTTAAGCAGGAGTAATCAATGCTGAAATTGCACTGCATCTTCGGTATTTTAATTAAGTAATTGTCATTCCATTCCACTCAAACACGCCTCCTTTCTATGTAAATGAGGCATATTATATATTGCATTTCATTCACCAACCCTCTACGGACATGTTGGAGAAAGAATCGCCATTGGCAGTACATTTTAGTTTTTACTTCATACATATGACTTCACACAACATAGTATGCAGGATTGTACATTTTATTTTGTATTTCACTTTTCACCATTATAATCACATTTTAGCTTTTTTCAAAATTGACAAATTTCACATTCTGTCAATTTAAACAATGTCATTAAATTGCAATTTAAATAATGATACAAGCTGTTGCCTCTAATTGAAATTTCATACACATTTTCACAGGTTTGAACCTAACAATTAACAGAATTGCACACATAACAATTAGGCTATAATTGTATAATTAAAATTTTTAATTACATGATAAGAATTATATAATTTATATAAGTGCTCCTATATAAAAAAAAAAAGTTTTACCAAACCCTTGCATTGATACAGCATGAGCCTATTTGTTAAATTCTTAAATATTTATAGTGCTTTCTGAAGTATATTTCATAATGTATGATACACTTACTACATTACTACATTTTGTTGAATGTTTTTTATGCACTTGTATGATTTACATTGACATGAATAACAAGCACTAAATTGGTACTCTCTCTATAAGAGAATAGCTGCTCCGTGAGCAAGTGTTTACAGTTGAATGAGCGCAGTGCACATTAACGAGAGTGAGGTTGCAGTTGTTTGTACCTCATCTGTGCAATGTGTTATTAGAATTAATGTTTATTATTACTTTTTGATCACCAATTGACTGTAAATAACCGAAGGGATATTAAAAGAGACATGAAATAAAAATGGGGCGCGTGGATCTCGTCTTTGGTTACAAAATACACAGAATGAGCCAAATGAAAACGTTTACGTGCATAATAAGCACTGATTTGCTAGCAGGGGTGTAGCAATCATTTCAAAAGTGAGGGGGACAGAACGATTAGCGCAAGATGAACATAAATATATAAGATACCTTTTTAAGACTCTCCATCGATTACGATTTTTTACTGAATTAATTAAATGATTGACCAGTGAATTTTAACTTTTGCATTTACACATTTAGACATTTGCTGTATGAAAGACACAGCGTAAACACATTTGCCACGGGAAAAAGTGCAGGGGACGAACTTTGGTTTTATTGAAAGTGAGAGGGACACGTCCCCCGTATCCCCCACGTATTCTACGCCCATGCTTGCTAGTACAAATATTTATTGTACAAAGTTATCAAATTTACATCTACAAGCTCTTGAGTTTTGCGACACTTTTACCTTCCAACAGCCATTTAACAGGGCAGGTGCATTTCTGGTTTGTGTACAGGCAGTCCATGGAAAAGTTCAGCCAAATAAGGTCAACTTACTTCAGAGTGCACGCTCACAAGACACAACACGCTGTAAAAGATGAGGCTGAATCCAGCTTCATAATCGCCAGCATCTTATTCAATAAATGGATTTCGGTGCTTCGCCACTACACAACTCAATAATTGACGAGTGACATCTTAATATTTACTCGCCATTGGCAAATAGCTCAAAATGTAGTCATATATGCGAGTGATTTACTCAATATATAGCGGGCTGTTCACATAAATCTGTGCTATTTGTCCACCGCAATTTAGAGTGTTGAAACCAGGAGGTAAAGCAAATTCCGTTCAGAAGAGTTGCTTTCGAACATTTGTCCTGTCTCTGTCACGGCAGCAGTAATTCTTCAATTTATGATAAAATGATAAGAAGAGCATTATAACCTGTTAAATGTACATATTAAAGAAATGATTGAGGTGTCTGCATCACAGTAGTACAGTGACACACTACAGTCCCAGCAGAGTGTGTCTGGTCACGGCAGTCTGCTGCATCCTCCACTGTATAGCGATCAGAATAGGCCCTAAAGATCGAAATTGTGCATGCTAATTGTGTTCAGCAAAGATTTTGTTGGCTCGTATGTGGTGTTGCCTGATCTGCATAATTCCTTTAGTGAATCAGGCACTAAACCAGCGCAGAGAGCGCATGCTAATAAATAGCACATTTACTTGCCACAATTCATTCTTTCTACAGTAACCATAATTTAATAATGATATTTGTGTAAAAAGCGTTGTAATAATATGGTGAAACAAAAACAAAAAAATGTATAATTATTCTGCGGAAAAAAAAAAAATGGTTAGTTTAACTATAGTAACACCATAGTTAATTTGTGTACATGTACCATGTTTTTTAATGCCATGGTTCTCAAACAATCGTTACATCGTTACTGCAGGTTCACTATAGTGAAACCTTGGTTCATTTCGGCAAGGGCATGTTTTTGGTGGAAACCATGTTTTTAAAACCATACTTGTACCACAAATTAATCATGGTGTTACTGTAGTAAAACGGTAGTAACCATGTTTTTTGTTGTTGTTGTTGTTGTTGTTTTTGGCAGAATGATTATGATTTTTATTAACATAGTTTTGGTTTTCTGTATTATGACTATGAATTTACTACGAATATCATGGTTAAAGTATGGTTACTGTAGTTAAAACTATGGTAAATTTGACTATAAATACCATATTTGAATTATAGTTAATGTTGTAAACAATGACTAAAAATGGTTCAAGGAACGAAAACGAACTAAATTTTAGCAGAACGTAACTGAAAACTGGAACAAAGTGATTTTCAATTGTTCCGGAGTGAAAACATTATTTTTAAATGCTGGTAACCGATTCATTTTGTTCTGATAATTTTTTCATGAAACCAAAGGCCACTACAGCCCTTGATGTTGCCCAAAAAAAATGAAACTGGTGCAACACATATTTCTTTGCCTAACTGCCCGTTGTGGATGTGGCATTCTCTGAAAGAAGACCTTTTTATGTATAATTACAACATACAGTAGGCTATACATGCACGGTTAATCCAGATACAAAGAAAACAGTATTAGAGGTAAAAACTACATTTTTCTCAGTTGTTTCAAGTCTTCACTGCATTATTGTTAGATGTGATGCATTAATACAGATTTGATGCTGCCGGGTTTTGACTGAGAAGCAGATCTGTAATTAAAATGATACTTAACTGTAAATTAACTGCTTATGATAAATCCACCACACAGGAAAAAACTAATTTCTTATTTTCACTTATTTTGGTGAGGTAAGTGGATTATTTTGGGCTTGTTTTTCCAGACCATGTTGCTTGTTTCTCTTGTGAGATCTGGCAACACTTCAATTGGTATTTCACCCATCCATTAGCGCAGAGTACTGTCATTTTCTTTTACTTTGTTTTTACTGGTGACCTTTTAGAAAGGAGATGGACCTAATAAACCACAACGAAAAAATACTGTTTTTGCTCAGAACAAACCGAAATGAAAAACATTTAACTTTTAGTCCCTGGTTGTAAATGCATGGGAAGTTTTACTACAAATACCATAGCTGAACTAAAGTTACTGTAGTAAAACCATGGTACATTTTTACTACAAATACCAAAGTTTAACTACATTTACTGTAGTAAAACCATGGTAAATTTGACCACAAATACCATAGCTGAACTAAATTTACTGTAGTAAAACCATGGTAAATTTTTACTACAAATACCAAAGTTTAACTAAATTCACTGTTGTAAAACCATGGTAAATTTTACCACAAATACCATAGCTGAACTATAGTAACTGTTGTAAAACCATGGTAAATTTTTACTACAAATACCAAAGTTTAACTAAAGTTACTGTAGTAAAACCATGGTAAATTTTATCACAAATACCATAGTTGAACTAAAGTTACTGTAGTAAAACCATGGTAAATTTTATCACAAATACCATAGCTGAACTAAAGTTATTGTAGTAAAACCATGGTAAATTTTATCACAAATACCATAGTTGAACTAAAGTTACTGTAGTAAAACCATGGTAAATTTTATCACAAATACCATAGTTGAACTAAAGTTACTGTAGTAAAACCATGGTAAATTTTACCACAAATACCATAGTTGAACTATAGTAACTGTAGTAAAACCATGGTAAATTTTATCACAAATACCATAGTTGAACTAAAGTTACTGTAGTAAAACCATGGTAAATTTTACAACAAATACCATAGCTGAACTAAAGTTACTGTAGTAAAACCATGGTAAATTTTACAACAAATACCATAGCTGAACTAAAGTTACTGTAGTAAAACCATGGTAAATTTTGACTACAAATACCAAAGTTTAACTAAATTCACTGTAGTAAAACCATGGTAAATTTGATCACAAATACCATAGTTGAACTATAGTAACTGTAGTAAAACCATGGTAAATTTTACCACAAATACCATAGCTGAACTAAAGTTACTGTAGTAAAACCATGGTAAATTTTTACTACAAATACCAAAGTTTAACTAAATTCACTGTAGTAAAACCATGGTAAATTTTATCACAAATACCATAGTTGAACTATAGTAACTGTAGTAAAACCATGGTAAATTTTATCACAAATACCATAGTTGAACTAAAGTTACTGTAGTAAAACCATGGTAAATTTTGACTACAAATACCAAAGTTTAACTAAATTTACTGTAGTAAAACCATGGTAAATTTGATCACAAATACCATAGTTGAACTATAGTAACTGTAGTAAAACCATGGTAAATTTTACCACAAATACCATAGCTGAACTAAAGTTACTGTAGTAAAACCATGGTAAATTATATCACAAATACCATAGTTGAACTAAAGTTATTGTAGTAAAACCATGGTAAATTTTACCACAAATACCACAGTTGAACTATAGTAACTGTTGTAAAACCATGGTAAATGTAACTACAAACACCATAGTTAAGCAATAGTTAATGTGGTAAATCCAATGGTTTATTTTACTACTAATACCATAGTTAAACTATACTTACTATAGTAAAACCAATGTAAACATTACAACTAATACCATAGTTGAACTATTGTTACTGTAGGAAAACAATGATAAGTTTGACTACAAATACCATAGTTGAACTATAGTTACTGTAGTAAATGCATGGTAAGTCTTACTACAAATAGGTAAATTTAACTGAAAATACCATAGTTGCATTGAAGTAGCTGTAGTAAAACCATAATACATTTTTACCACTAATCCCATAGTTGACTTATAGTCACAGCAGTTAAACTTTGGTCAATTTTGTAGTTTCTATGGTTTTACTACAAATAACATTTTAATTTTGGTAAGGGATTGATAAAGATACTGCGAGAGAATTTAACTGAATTGAAAACTAATTCAGCAAAAAATCCCTCCTTCTCCACTAAAGGGCTCTGTAATTTACCAATACTTTTATTTACTGAATGGAATTTTAGTATATTTACAATCAATGTTTCTCTTAATATGCCCACAGTTTGTCTTATTAGTGGCAGAAGCAGCAATTTACTGTATATTCAAACTTGAATGTGAAGATTAGCACAAATGTGTTTGGGAAAGTGTAAATACGTTTACTGGTATCTGTCTTCATCCTCTGAACAGACAAAGCTGTAAGGTAACCAGTGTATTTATTTGACTGATGTTATTTCAGCTCAGGTGGATCTGAATCTTTGGCTGTAGGTCGGCCACAGATGCTGAATATTTGTGTTTAGAACCAGATAAGTCCAGAAACATGAAATCGGTGGCAGTCAGAGATAAAGTTATGCTTTTAAGTCGCAAAAACACAGGCACACAAACAAACACAAAACACCTACCCCATGAATCCAGATTATTTCTCTTTCTGGTTGTCTTGATTCAGCTGAAACCCACTCTCTGCTACAGACAGACAGACAGACACAGAGTGGCTTTGCTTAGAATAGCATACTAGCTTACTACTTTCATCCCTTTACATTACATCTTCTTCTTTACTCATTGGCTATGTTACAACATGGTTCGGATTGGAATACTAAAACATTGCATGCTGCACTGTATAAACTGTATATTGCCTGCTAGGGATACCATATGCAGAAAGGCATGAATGACTTCAAATCAAATAAAGAATCTGAATAATAGAAAAAATATAAGTTTGACTGATTATCCAAGAAGCACAAGGATACAGGGATATTTTAAATAAACATTTAAATAAACATGCAAAATTAAAACCAAATGATGAGTCCGTGAAGCCAATATTACTAAAGTGTGACATCGTTTTAGTATACCATTTTACATATTCTTTTTTTAAATAGTAAAAAAGTATACAACATATTGTATACTGCACAGTGCAGTGTACATAGTGGGGTAGTATTCCTTTACGAATGCAGCCGATAGTGAAAGGGTGTCCTCTCACACATTCTAGTAATTATGTGTACGTGGGAAGAGTCTGATATCATATGTTGTCATTTGGCGTTCAGGTGTTGACAGCTGACAGACTGAAGGCACGAAGGTGTTAAAGTTTCGCCACCTTCGAAAATCAACCTGTGAATTCACACACATCTCAGAACGATTCCTGACGGTTTCATGACGATGTGACGTTGGTCCTGGATGTGCCTGTGCTGAAGGCTGTAGATGTGGTGGAATCAAGGATTTGGACTGACAACTCAAAGTGTCTAATCTTTATTATTTTTAGAACAATCGGTCCCACATTATATTAGGTGTCTTTAACCTAATAATTATAAACAAAGGAAAAAGTCTTTCTCTTTACTTGTTGACAAGTAAAGAGTCAACAAACATCAAAATGATACAACCATAAAAACATAAAAAGGACATTGTGAGGGATATAAAACAGCAATCCGTTTCAGGAAACACTAAGCAAAATATATGAAAAACAAAGTAGAGAATGTAATAAGTATAATGAAACCCCAAAAACAACCTAAATATATATGTATGTTTCAAAATAAGAATAACTAAAAATGAAGGGGTAAATTAAATCAAAAAGAGGGGGAATTGATAATAAGGTTGGGGGTAAGGATTAATAGGGTTAGGGACAAAGAGAAGGTAGAAATGAAGGTTAGGAAAAGAAGAGGGTTAGGATTAGAGTTGGGGTAGGGGGCGAGGGGGTTATATAAAATTTTGGTTAAGAAAAGAAACAGGTTTAAATTAGTAGGGTTATGACAAAGGAAAAATTAAAATAAGGATTCAGGAAAGAAGTTTAGGATTAGAATTGGGGTAAGGGGAGAGGTTAAATATAATAAACCGTAAAGGATAAAGCACATTAATAAAAATATTTGGGGCAGTGGTGGCTCAGCGGTTAAGGCTCTGGGTTACTGATCAGAAGGTTGGGGGTTCAAGCCCCAGCGCTGCCAAGATGCCACTGTTGGGCCCTTGAGCAGGGCCCTTGACCCTATCTGCTCCAGGGGTGCCATATCATGGCTGATCCTGCACTCTGTCCCCAGCTTAGCTGGGATATGTGGGAAAAAAAGAATTTCACTGCAAATGTGTGATAAAAAAAAATATAATTATAAGTGCTCTGCACATTGTACAGTTTTAAATAAAAGTAATGATATCTATTTCAAATTATTTAACCTATCTGGTTCAAACCAAAAGGATGTACTTTTTTTAACTTTTGGATCCAGTACCATTCTCATATTTCACGTTGTGTCTGTGTTCATTGACTGTCTGACTCAATACCTGATATTTTACCCTTATGCATCAATTGAAAAAAGTTACTCAGAGGTCCTTAGAGGACAAAAATGTCCACATCAAAAAACTGCCTTAATAATATTATATATTAATATTATTTTCCACTTTTAATAAGTTAATTTTTTTAACCGACATCAGTCCTGATCATAACTACCAAATATTCATTCATTTTCAGGATTTTAACCCTTTAAATGCAAGTTTATTTACATGATGCCACTGTTGTTTTTTACACACACACACACACATTTCTCAATACACACATACAAAACACACTCTGACATCCATACCAACACACCCACACAATTTTATCTGCATCATTTATTCAATTGTTCTGCAGTGCTCTATAATACAGCAAACAGAAAACAGGGGAAAAGCTTGTATTTGCTCCATAGGCTAAAAATGAGAAAAATGGTGCCACCTGGTGGAAAATATATAAAAATGTAAATTTTGAAGCCAGGACTCCGGAACGAAAGCATAATATCATAGAATTCATGATTTTATGCTTTAATGGCACTGGGATCAAATACTGCAGTTTTAATGGGTTTCAATGGGGACATTTTTGTCCTGAAGGTCATGAGTGTAACTATTTTGTGTGGAACTGAGGTTGAAATATCAAAATTCCCCCAAAAATACACACCTTTGACAAAATGTATGCCAATGGCATTAACAGCCAAAATGATAGAAACAATGAAAAAGACAAAAATGTCCCGAAGGTCGCACAAGGGTTAAAACCTTCTACTGAGTGGATTCTAAAATGTTAATACAATACCATTTTAAAATGTTCTCTCCCAATACTATATAAGTGCTGTTTAAGACGAGCTGCTTGACTATTCTTAGTTTCCCCAATATAGAGTTTTGCACATTGTGAACTTTCAATGCAAAAAAAACGATATTTTTAGTCATTTCATTAAAATATTGCCCAATACGATCCCCCAGTTTTGTATCTTTGTTAAACACATAATTTATATTCCTAAATTTCATATTTTTGACTGGTCGTACCCCATTCAGTGCTGAGTGAACCAAAAGATCTCTTAGATTTTTATTTCGTTGATAGGCCGCTATCATTTTAAAATCTTTTAATTGTGGGCACCTTTCCTGAGTTTGCTGGAAATGAATCTTAACCAGTGAGTTTACTTGTTTAGCTTTAGTTGAATATCTAGAAATGAAAGGAATCAAAGTTTTACGTTCCTCTGACATTGTTTGTGGTCTACCATCTCCAAACTCCCTTTGCACTTGTGACTTTATATATCTAAGGAAGCATTTTGAATACCCTCTTGGTTTTAAAGCAGAAAACAATATTTGGGTAGCCTCTAGCACATGTTCTAGTAAAGTGCAGATTCTATAAATTTAATCAATTGTGATTTAATGAGGCCCCTATACGTGTGTTTCGGGTGGAAGCTAGACTTATGCAAAAACGCATGAGTGTCAGTTGTCTTAAATAAAATTCTTGTTGCCAACATCTTAACTCCTTCCCCAATTTCTGCATCAAAAAATCAATTTTATTCACTTGTAAATGATATTTAACTTTAATACTAGGATGGTGTGAGTTCAGTATATTAATAAACTCCATAAATTCCTCTCTGGTTTCTTGCCAAAGGCCAAAGATGTCATCCAGCTACCTTAGATACAAGAAAGGTGAGATAGAGCACTTAGCAAAAGCAGTTTCCTCCCACTCTGCCATATAAATATTGGCATAAGCCGGAGCGAACTTCTCACCAATGGCTGTTCCATGGATCTACAAATAAAACTGAGAATTTAACTCAAAATCGTTTCTGGTTAATCCTAACTCCAGCAATGAAAGAAGTGTTTCTTCCGGTTGACAACAAATCTCTTTAACTTCCCTAAGGCCCAAAGAATTATCAATATTAGTATATAAACCATCAATGTCTTTTGTAAAGATGAACGTGCTGTCAGGTACCTCGGATGTTTCTCAACCTATCCACGAATTTCGTATGTAGGCTTACTGAAACTGGAGTGCTGAGACACTGGGTTTAAATAAATATCGATATATTCTCCAACTCTGTAAGATTCTGAACCACAATCAGAGACAACTGGTCTACCACAGGGAATCTCTGATGGGACTGTTCATGATTCTGGATCTTTATCCTCGTGTGACCCTGCGTCGTTGTATTTTGGCTTCGCTATATGCAGTGCTTAATTTAAATGAATTAAAACCAGCTGAATACTGTTCACAAGACTCTACACTGTCATTTAAGGGTTAAACTTCTGGCGCACCGCATCACGTGACACAACAGCATGATGTCGATTTCCAGGAAGTGCTGCTACTGGCGCAGCGCCAACAAAAGTGCCTCTGGTAAGAAACCTCTTTATGTTTTTTGACTGAAACCTGTTTGGTTGTAAAGAGTAGTGTCTGTAGTTTCGTTTGATATGCCGCTTTAAAAAAATCCATTCATTTTTCACGCGTCAGCGCGCTGATTAAGATGACGTCCACATATGTGGAAATTAGGACCGCATTCCCTCAAAAGCTGAAAAAAACATGTTAGTTATTTTGAATAATTTTCAACATTAACACATCTGTCAATAGTCAATTCGCTTCATTTTAATATACATTTTGTTATGGTTATTTTGTTATCACTGTACAATACAGTTCTATCATTAACATTAGTAAATGCATTCCTATATATTTACTGTGTATTTTCACATTGAGAATCAATGTATTCATGCAGAAGATGATAAATGTGCTTTCAGAGGCTTTATATGGAGTTAGGATGAAAATAAGGTGCATTTCTAACTGTTCTGAGACCAGTGCAGACAGACAGAACACTGGAGGTTAAGTCATTCACTAAATAGGGAGCAAGGGTGCATCCTATAGCTCTCTAAGCAGTTAAGTGCATTCACTCCTAAAATCTGACAAAGTGTTCAGTTTCAGGCTGCAGATGATGTTTGGACCACTCAACATGTTTGACAGACATGGGACAATGATAATCAGTACATTTTAACATGGCAGGCTGTGAATTAATGATGCTGGCCATTACTTTGAATAACAATTAATAATTCAGCTTTATAGAAAATCATCTGTAATGTCTGTAACATCTCAAAAACATGAATAATCAACACTCCTGCAAACATAATAAACTATCTGATTAAAAAAATCTGACTTTCTACAACTTGGTATTACTTAAAATTTCACAACTTAGTCCCGCTGTCCACATATGTGGACATACATTTTTAGGGGAAACTATTTGCCCTAGAATTTATTTTTACATTTCTGTTTGCTTGTTTATAAGGTGCTACTAGTTACAAATCAAAAAGGGAAATGGAAAATGCACACAACAGTCACACGGGGGTCTCAGGAGGTTAAGAATTTTAAGGTGAGGGTTGGATTAGGGGTTAACAGTGTTATTACAAATGTAATGAAATACAGGTACTATAAATGTAAGTACAATGCAACAACACATTTGTACATAATAAGTACATTGTATCAAATGCTTAAGTAAATAGTTGTTAAATACACATAATGTAAAGTGGGTCCAAAAATCTTTATTGTTTGTCACATGACTATAAGCAGTGGAATTAGTTTTCACATCTCTGCGATGTATACTTTCATTGTATTGAAAAGAGCAGTTTAAATTTATCAAAAAACTATTGTTTTTAACCTCTATCAAAACAATGTATGTGATAAAGTTTTGGAACACCATGCAGGTGAGTAAATGATGACATTTTTGGGTGAACTAACATTTAACTATGAAATACGTATAGTAGTAGTCACTGTGAAGAGCATATGGTGTTGTGAGAACAGTACATAGACAAATTTATTTCACGTAAACAGTGAATACGTTTGTGCTAGAAGATCTGTGTGCCTATTGTGTTTACAATGCTATGTCATCTCATATGATGTAAATGAGCAACGATTAAGTGAAAGAGGGAGAGACAGAGAGAATACAGAAACAAATATAAGATGAGTTTACGCTCTGGTGCCCCCAAATTATTCATAATGACTGATAATGTGTGTGTGTTCAGGTCAATAGATGCGCTAATGTTTCTGTCGATCAGCTAACACAAAACATGCAGGTCTCAAATACTTCACTGCAGTTATGTCTCTGATAAAGAGACGCAACATTTAATTTGTTCGTGTGTTTAGTGTCACAAAACGTCTTGCATTACGAAAATGAAGCCTTTTTTAGAACCATTAAGATACATGAATTTCATGACAATTAAGTACTATAATGTGAAATAAACAATGCTATATTATTTCCATTTGTAAAGTGCAAGTACAATTTTTTGGTAAATGTAATGGTAGTATTTGTTGTACTTAATTTTTATACTATCAAGCAATCATTGTGTCCCAACAGGATGATTATATTTACTGTATAACAGTAATGACAATTAGATTTTTCTTTTGATTTTGTCTTGAAGTATGAGAGATTGACCTAAATACAGCTGAGTTATTCCATGTCAAACTTCAGAAACTTAATTGGTTTATTAATATTTTAGTGGTGAAAGATAAACATAAATGATAATGAAATGCAACATATTAAATGTCATGGATCAGTATTTACTAAGTAATCCATTATTTTATAAAGGGGGGTCAAAATGACGTTTTTTGCTTATGATTTTGGAGCAAAGCTACAGGTAGCCACAGAGGAAGGTATTTCTTTCACTAAAATCAGTTGACTTCAGCACCCCTCGTTGCATTATATGTCCAAATATTGGGGGTAAAATGCAGTTTTTCCAAAGTTGTTGTTCCTGTAACTCCAGACGCTTATAAAATATCGTAATATCTTTTTAGATCCTGGTTCAAAACTAACTTTTCTTTTGGTATCTTCTTTTACGGCCCCATATGGTTCAATCCCAGAGACCCACATTTGCTTTTCGACCATTTAAAATGGTCACAGTTCAACAATTTATGCATAAAGCCAAACTGAGAGCCCCATATCTCTGGAATTTAACCATATATGGCCTTAAAAATAAAGATACAATGATGAACATTTGTTCTGAACCAGAATCTAGAAGGATAATAAGAAATCTTTAGTACTTCAGCAGTTATAGGTACTCCAACTTTGGAAAAACAACACAAAAAGTGTTTTATCCCCATATTTTTCCCCCCCAATTTGGAATGCCCAATTCCCAATGTGCTCTAAGTCCTCGTGGTGGCGTAGTGACTCGCCTCAATCTGGGTGGCGGAAGACAAGTCTCAGTTGCCTCCGCATCTGAGACTGTCAATCCGCGCATCTTATCACGAGGCTCGCTATGCATGACACCGCGGAGACTCACAGCATGTGGAGGCTTCACGCTATTCTCCGCGATCCATGCACAACTCACCACGTGCCCCACATTATACCCCACATTATAGCGACCATGAGGAGGTTACCCTATATGACTCTACCCTCCCTAGCTACCAGGCCAGTTTGGTTGCTTAGGAGACCTGGCTGGAGTCACTCAGCACGCCCTGGATTCGAACTCACGACTCCAGGGGTGACAGTCAGCATAAATACTCACTGAGCTACCCAGGCCCCCCTTATCCTCATTTTTGGGCTCACACCATTGGCATATAATGCAACAAGGGGTGCTGAACTCAACTGATTTTAGTAATAGACCTACCTATCTCTGTGTACAAATAAAATAATTACGCTGACACCTTTTTAAGGGTATTTTTTGACCCTTAGTTTTGCTAAAAAAATATCATGGGCGAAAATGGTTATTTTGACCCTCTACAAAATTATGGATTACTTCGTGTGTGTCGTGATCAATGAACTGGTCACCTGTGGTGATCTGTGGCAGGAAACACAGTAAAGCTTGAGAAATATGAAAGGTAATGAAGGGAGAGAGATAGACTGTCACATGTGTGAAGATATCATCAGCTGCAGCAGAAAGAAAAAAAAAACAAAACTACAGAGCTGCTTTTATCTAAGCCAGCAACATGAAAATACAGATAGTGTTGGGGACTAAGAACACACACACAAAAAACACACCTGTACCAAAAAAAAATAAAAAAAAACAAACAAACAAAAAACAATGAAACCGGATGGTTTTCATGACTTTCAGTTCCATTAATGGTTCCCGAACATCTCATTTCCTGCCAATGCGGATGGAACATTGTACTAAAACACTCGGACAGCGTTTCCTGCAGCATAATTCAACGGCAGCGCTGCCCCGCTACTGAATCTACAGTGTGAAACACAGAGTGCAACCAGTGTAGTCTGATTCCCAAATGATTCTAATGTGTTGGTTCTTCTAATCTACAGCGCGAAATAGAGGTAGACCGATATATCGGTTTTACCGATTAATCTGCACCGATGGTTGCTTTTGGAACAATCGATTATCGACAAAAATTTGTGCCGCTATTCGTTGATCGCTTTTTTTTAATTATTATTATTTCCTTTTTTTTATCCTCATCAATAAATCTCTTCTGATGAACAATATATAAAACTCTTCATCTATTAACATACGCAATAAAAAGCTTAATTTGATAAATGCTTACTTACAGAGAATTATTATGGAGCCAAGTCTCTGTCATTTCAAAGTGAGAGTCCCCGGTTTATTACAGGCTTGTTTATAGTTAAAAGTCTCGCATTATGCACCAAATCTAAATTGTTCTGGTTATTATTGGGACTTTGTTACGCAATAAACTGCTTTTGGGATTTTATTTATTTTGGATTGTTGTAGCCTCAAAGTCTGTGCCCTCATATGAGGAAAGACTAATGTTTTATTTTTTTTATCGTTCTATAAATCGATTTTAATAATCAGGTATTGGTCTTTTCTACCACCTTAGTTATCGGTATCTGCAAAATCCACTATCGGCCGAAATCTAACGTGAAACAGACAGCATGACCAATGTTCAAAAACACAGTCAATTAACCTCGGCTCGCTCGTTTCGGCGGAACTGTAATGATGGCGTATGCTCTACGAGTTTGAGTTGACACTTTGAACACAGAGACTTACCCCTGGCACGCTAAAGAAGCAGATCCTCCAGATGGATAGACAAAAGAAGACGGAGAAAGAGTATGAAAGAGAAAGATGTAATGATCTGGGCTCCCCGGTGACCCCTGGAGAACAGGCTTCATCTTTCACACGAGTCACATTCCCGCCAATCTCCCATCACTATGGAAACCCCTCGTTATTTAATTTCCTGAAAGACGCCGCCACCGCAGTGGATGTGTGTGTGTGCAGTAGTGATGTGTCAGAGTGGACGGATCGCTCTCTTGTTTCTGAGAGCGCTTTCATTGTAAAATTATCCATTCTTTCCATCTCAACACATTCTCTCTAAAACTCCATCTTCGTGGCACTCCTAAGGGAACTTTACAGGCGGATCTCTTGAAAATTATGGTATGTGACTGTGGCTAAATTTCTGACAACTGATTTTACATCTCACATAAGGAAATGTCCACTGAGTGGCACTGAAAGAGAGTTAAATGTTCTCCCAAAAACATGAGGTTTTTAAGGTTACAGTAATACTCTATTGAGTTTTAAATCAACAAAACCGACCCTAAACCTTCAACCTAAACCTAACCGATAGAGTCATAAAAGCAAATGTGAGATGAGAAACACAGTAGCTGAAGCAGCCACACTTTCAGCTGACATGTCGACCAGCGTGCTCTTCAGGACTCGTTCTTTACATCTCTTTCAGCTGAGTTATCGCACAATTTGGTCGTTGTGAAAAAGCTTGCAAATGTAGTTGGTTATGTAATGCAAATGTTGAAATGTATAGTATATTTTTTGTCACAAATCATTTTTGTGACTATTTATAGTTGTTGCTGCTATTTATTTGCTAATAATATTTGTTGCCACTATTTACAGTTTCTTGCTACTATTTATTGTTTTAGCTGCTATTTATTTACTAATCATTTTTGCCACTATATATTTTTTGACACTATTTTTTACAAATAATTTTTTTTGCCACTTTTTTGTTTTTTGCCTCAATTTATTTGATCTAAATCATTTTTGTCACTAGTTTTTGCCGCTATGTATTTGCAACTAATCAATTTTTGCCGCTAATTATTTTATACCAATCATTGTTTACACAATTTATTTTTTGCTACTGTTTATTTAATCCAAATAATTTTTGACAATTATTTATAGTTTTACCACCATTTATTTGCTACTAATATTTTTTGCCATTATTTATAGTTTTTGACACTAGATTAGTATGATACTTAGTAACCATTTGTTTGCCACTATTTATTTGATCCAAATAATTTTTTGGCCACTATTTTTGCCGCTAAGTATTTGCTACTAATCAATTTTTGCCTGTATTCATTTGCTACTAATAATTTTTTCCCACTTATTATAGTTTTTTCTACTATTTATAGTGGTTGCTGCTATTTATTTACTAATTGTTTTTGTCATGATTAATTTTTTATATATTTATTAATATTATTAATATTATTAATTTGAATATTATCATATAAATATTAATATTTATTTGATCCACTTTTTTTCGACTATTTTTAGTTTTAGCCGCTATGTATTTGCAAATAATTTTTGTCACTATTTATAGTTGTTGCTAATATTTATTTTGACACTATATTTTTTTGTTGCTATTTTTGCTACTAATAATTTTTTGCCACTATTCATAGTTTTTTGTCACTATTTATTTGCCAGCAATCACTGTTTTTGCCTCTTATAGTATTTTAGCCACTCTTCAGTGACAGAACTGTTGAGAGAAAACAGGAAAATATTTGCCGAGAGAGAGGAGAGAATGGGATCAGAGCATGACACAGTCTGGATTCAAACCTCGATCTGTTGCATTTGCACCAAAGTTCAATATGTCTGGAGCCTGTGTGCTAACTGCTACTTAGCCATGACTCCGACAGACTGGGTTTAATCTTAAATGTGATCTGATTTAACTCTGGTCAGAGGAGTTTGATCTGTTGTGATTGATTGTGCATTGAAAATGATGACAAAAAGTATTGTGACACTTTGTCAAGGCAAAGGCAAGTTTATTTACAGTATATAACACATTTCATACACAATGGCATTCAAAGTGCTTTACATAAAAAATTATAAAGAAAACACAAGATATATATATATATATATATATATATATATATATATATATATATATATATATATATATATATATATTTTTTTTTTTTTTTTTTTAAACCAATTAAGAACAATAAAAAAAATAATAATAAAAAGGAAATAAATTAGAAAAAGGAAAATTGAAAAAGGAAAAATAATTCAGAAATGAATTGCATTGCAGTCAGTAAGTGCAGCACAGTGTTCAGTCAGTAAATGCACAGTTAGATCAATACGCATTAACTTATTAGAACAAAAGCTTTATTAGCTTTCTCTTTTTCCTTTTCAATGAACACTATTTTAAAATAGTACTGCTAGGTTTTTTATGCTATGTGACCATATGCAGCATCCATACCGAGCATACACCCTCCCCCGAGAACTTTCTTTCAAGTTCCCCTTTACGATACCTATATAAAACTATAGCAAATATCGATAGCAGCGGTGCGCATGGGACCTGTCCTGCATCCCTACAATCTGGCATGTACCCATGCCGAATCAGTCGGGATAATAATCACCGGATCAGTTAATACGAACTGCTCGACCTATTTCTTTCTTCGTCTGCAACCAAGTTGAGAGAACCGGCCGAGCTGTATCTCGAGACAAATGTTAAATGTTGATAGTTAGTCACTCTGCTATGACACCTGTGTGAACTTGAGGGGAACTGAATTCATACATCCACTAAAAATCACCAAGACACCAGCTGATTAAAGGCCACTCAGTAAAAATGACTGTGAAGTTAGTTCTGAGAAAAGCTCCAGCAGCATTTGAGACATGCAGATCACACTTGCTTTGAAATGTTCTTATTCTGAAGTGTGACTAAAGTGTCTGTTCTTTTTGGGGCCACTGTGTGCCCATGAAGGAGAGAGATGTTTTTGGAGGTACTGGTGCTGTCCGTGGTGCTTAATGAGTCTGCTATAAAACAGTGCATGAGAACTGTGTGTGTTTTCTCACAGAAACAGATATTCTCGGGATGAAAGAGAATTCTATCATTCCTGAGGGATTTTCATGTGAACACTGAACGCTGGAGCTTCTTAAAGCCGCTCACAACTTCCACTTCTTTTATTCGGCTCTTGTGATTTCACTGTGCCATACAGCTAATGAGTGACACCAGGGAGCAGATCGCTACTGTGTAAATGCTCTTCTATAGCGAGGCTCCAAGTATTGAAGGGGAAGATTTTTAGTGAATACATTTTTACCTGTTCCTCACACAAAACTGTCATATGGCTTTAGAAGAGTTTTAATATAGTGAATTGACCACTTTTATAAGAGTTTTATGGTGCTTTTTTGACCTTTTTTTGAGCTTGACAGCGCCATCACTGTATGCTTTCACTGAATGGAAAAGAGCAGCGTGAACATTCTGATTGATTTTAGATTCACCCCTCTGTTAATGTCACAGTAAATGTAATTTACAAACTGTAATTGGTCACTTTACATGTCGCTCAGACAGTCTTTTCCTGTATAAGTTTCATATTTAAAGTTCTTTCTTTTGGTGTGAAATATGACCATGACATGTTCTTGACAGGTTTTGTGAAATTCACTCCTCTGTCCTTGTGAATAGAAAGAGCGGAACACAGTTTCTGTCTCTTAAACACTGCACAAACTTCCTCCCCCATACTGTTAAACAGGAACACAAACATTACATCATCTGCTAATTGCTCATTTAATTTTTCTTCCTTGATGTTTCAGAGAGAGAGAGAGAGAGAGAGAGAGAGAGAGAGAGAGAGAGAGATAGAGTGGGGACAGTGTTGAAATATGCCAGCAACATTAATTGCCTGAATGCCAGAGGGAAAAATCTCTAGATTCAAGATACAGTATGAAGCTTTTTTGGTATGGTTAAAACAACAGCTTTACATTGCTTTACAAGCATTAAACATTATATACACACAATCATTTACACATATACACTACAAATAAAAATTCAGCTTTATTTTTATGTTAAAGAAAATTTGAGTGAAAAACTTTCCAAGTTGGCCGGACAACTTGTGCAGTGTTTGCTAATCCGTTGCTGAGATGTTCTGAGTAGTTTCTTTCTAGTGTGTTGCTTGAGTTTTCTAGGTGGTTGTTAGAGTGTTGCCAAGGTGTTCAGAGTGGTTTCTTGGGCGTTGCTGGGGTTTTCTGGGTGGTTGTCATGGTGTCGCTAAGTATTTGAAGTGGTTTCCGGGGTGTTCTGGGTGGTTGTTATGGTGTTGCCCAATGTGTTCTGAGGTTTGTAGAGTGTTGTTGAGGTGTTCTGCATGATTGTTAGGTTATTGCTAAGGTGTTTTAAGTGGTTACTTGGGTTTTATGGGTGGTAGCTATGGTGTTGCTAAGGTGCTTGAATTGGTTCCCAGTGTGTTCTACATGGTTTTTAGGGTGTTGCTAAGGTGTTCTGAGGTTTGTATAGTGTTGTTGGGGGTGTTCAGCATGGTTGTTAGGGTGTTGCTAAGGTGTTTGAAGTGGTTAATGGGGTGTTATGGGTGGTTTTTATGATGTTGCAAAGGTGCTTGAAGTAGTTCCTGGGGTGTTCTGTGTGGTTATTAGGATGTTGCCACTGAGTTCTGAGGTTTCTAGGGTGTTGTTTAGGTGTTGCTAAGGTTTTCTAAGTGGTTATGTGGGGGTTCCTGGGTGGTAGTGCATTACAAAGTGGTTTCTAGGGTGTTGCTAGTGTGTTTTTGGGAGTTGTTAGGGTGTTTCCAAGGTCTTTCGAAGTTTCTAGGGTGTTGTTGGGGTGTCGCTAAGGTTTTTGAAGTTGTGCCTGGGGTGTTCAGGATGATTGCAAAGCTGTTCTGAGTGGTTTCTAGGGTGTTGCTGGGGTGTTCTAGGCTGTTGTTAGGGTGTTGCCAAGGAGTTCTGAGGTTTATAGGGTGTTTGAAGTGGTGCCTGGGGTGTTCTGGGTGGTTGTCAGGGCATTGTTAAGCTGTTCTGAGTGATTTCTGGGGTTTTGCTGGGGTGATCTAGGTGGTTGTTATCACGTTGCTGAGCTGTTCTAAGTGATTCCCTGTTTTTTTTTTTTTTTTTTTTGGGTAGCTTTTAGAGTGTTGTGGTAGTGTGAAGTGGTTGCTGGGGTGTTATGGACTGTTGTTAGGGTGTTGCCAAGGTGTTCTGAGATGTCTAGGGTGTTGTTGGGGTGTTCTGCGTGGTTATGAGGGCATTGCAAAGCTCTTCTGGGTGTTCTGAGTGGCTGTTGGGGTGTTGCCAAGGTGTTCTGAGTGATTCGTAGGGTTTTTGTTGAGGTGTTCTGGGTAGTTGTTAGGGTGTTGCCAAGGTGTTCTGAGGTTTGTAGGGTGTTGATAAGGTGTTCAGAGTGTTTACATCAAGTCTCTGTGATATTCTGGTCTTTATATTTGTCTGGCGCCTTTTCTTTGATTCTATTGGATTTCTTCACCTGTTTAATTGTTCACCAGTGTTTAACTCATATTATTGAAGTGATAAGTACTATTGGAATTGACATCTTCCCAAATGAAATTGTGTGTGTGTGTGTGCGTGTGTGATAAGCAGGTAGGCGGACCTCGTCTCAGTGCCATCAGATGGAGCTGAGCGTGTGTGTGTATTCTCCTCCCACTCTCTCTCCACTCTTCTCTCATTCTCTCCAGTGTGCTCATTTTCTCTTTCACTCCCTCACGGATTGCTCTGACTGTATGTGTATCAAGAGCAAGTTGATTGTGTCTCAGTTTATGCTGTTGTTCAGCTGCTGTTGTGAGCTGATTGGATTGTTCAGAGGAACCACTGACACACTGAAGCAGCAGTCTGTGAGTCTTCACATCTGTGTGTGTGTGTGTGTGTGTGTGTACAGCTGAACACATGAACAGTGTAAAGGAACAACAGTGTGTGTGTGTGTGTGTGTGTGTGTGTGAGCGAGTGTGTGTGTGAAAGAGAGTTGCTTTTCAAACAGAGTATTTTAAATGTTCATTCATAATGTTTAGAATATTATTTTCTCCCCATTTCTACTCTGTTTAATTCTGTTCTATTGCAGTCTATGTTGCTGTCTTCCATACTGTTTTGTTCTGTTCTTTTCTATTCTGTACTGTTCTATTCTGCACAGTTATTTTCTATTTTGCTGTTTTGTATTCTTTCTTTGTTACCATCCATACGGTTCTGTTATATTCTATTTTGCACTGTTTCATTATGTATGGTTTAATAATTTTTTGTTCTATTCTGCTCTATTCTAAACATTTATGTTCTGTTCTATTGCCTTCTATTTTGTTATCATCCATACTGTTCTACTCTATCATGCCCTATTCTATTTCATAATGTTCTATTCTTTATGGTTCTATTCTATTTTGTTTTGTTCTATTCTAAACTATTCTATTCTGTTCAATTGCATTCTATTCTATTCTATTTGGTTCTATTATATTTTGTTCTAACCTAAACAATTCTATTCTGTTGTGTTCTGTTGCATTCTATTCATATTCTATTCTATTCTGTACTGTGTTATTCTGCTTGGTTTTATTCTATTTTGTTCTGTTCTGCTATATTTTAAACAATTCTATTCTATTCGGTTCTGTTCTATTGCATTCTGTCTTGTTATCTTCCATATTATTTTGTTCTGTTACCATCAGTTCTATTTTGTTCTATTCTAAACTATTCTATTCTATGCTGGACTGTTCAATTCTGTTCTATTCTATTCTATTTAGTTCTATTCAATTTTGTTCTAACCTAAACAATTCTATTCTGTTGTGTTCTATTGCATTCAATTTTTATTCTATTCTATTCTGTACTGTGTTATTATGCATGGTTTTATTCTATTTTGTTCTATCCTGCTCTATTTTAAACAGTTCTATTCTATTCGGTTCTGTTCTATTGCATTCTATTTTGTTATCTTCCATATTATTTTGTTCTGTTACCATCAGTTCTATTTTGTTCTATTCTAAACTACCTATTCTATGCTGGACTGTTCAATTCTGTTCTGTTCTATTCTATTCTATTCTATTCTATTCTATTCTATTCTATTCTATTCTATTCTGTATTAGCCCCGATCACACATGCAACCAGGTAAATTACAGGAAAACCACTGGGCTGCCTTTACTGGTAAATGTAACACATGTGCTGTTCACACATTCCATCAATTAAAATTTACCAGTATTTTAAAAAAGGTTGTGTTCACACATGACCTCTAACTTGAAATTTGCAGGTAAATTTCTGGAAAAGGCTGTATGTGTGAAAGGGGCTATTGTTATTGTGTCTATTACCAGTACTGTTTTTCTTATTTGTTTCTGTCACTGTTGTGTGTGTATTGTTTGTTAAACAATTACGTCAGTGAAGTTCTTTGGAACTGAGATTGAGAAGAGAGAATGAGTAGTGCACTGTTAGTTGATTTGATGCAAAAGCATCTGCTGAGAACTGCATGTAAATGTACAGTGAAGGCAAAATAATAGAGATAGAATGAGAGATAGAGAGAGCGTTCATGTCTCAGGGGCTGAGAGAAGATGAGTAGCTCAACCATAGTTGAGAGAGAGAGATAATGATGATTAGGAGTGCTGGTTTGAGGAGTGTTTGATGGATGTGTGTGTGTGTGTGTTTGTGTGTTGTGGTCAGTAGTTCATGAGCAGGATGCTCCCCTGGGCACTTTAAACTGAGTTTTTATCTCATAGTTTAGCAGCTGGAGTTTGACTCAACGCTGACAGCAGCTCTTTCTCTAGAAAGGATTTATTCATACTTGTTGGTTCGCCAGGTTTGTTTGCATGTGCCGTTTCAGACACATAACAAAACAAAACTTCAGGGGATGTAAAATATATCAACAGGCTTTCTTTCTGATCACATAGTTGAGCTAGTTTTGTCATGATGTTCATGTCTTATATTGGATTTATAATGTTTTATGATATGTTTGTTAATGTCCTGGCCTCTCTTTTCCACATAAAAGCACTAATAGAGTATCATAAAAGGTCATTTTATATCTAAGTAAAGTTTAACTAAAGTTAAACATATATGACCTAATTGTTAAATGTTTTTATTTTATTTTCTATTATATTTGTAACACTTTAAAACAAGTTTCTATTTATTAACATTAGTAAATGTCTGAAGTATGAATTAACAATGATTCATGTTTTATTTATTTAATTATTTATTTATTTTTTACAGCATTTATTAATCTTGGTTCATTGATAAATTCATTATTTGTTCATGTTGGTTCATATTGCATTAACTAATGTTAACTTTTAATGGAAAAAAAAAGTTAGATCACATTAAAGGTGCACTCAGTAATTTTTTGCACATTAAAAAAGTTTTACTCCTAAAAAAACGAATTGTAATTTTGATACATATACTCATAACGACTCGAGTCGTATCAGCAACCTTATAAAAGCTGTTTTATTCTACATGGAGAGGTTCCCCTCATGGGGGCTGCCATGTTAGACTCACATGAATAGTTGAATACTACTTGCTCAGTCTCAGTAACTATCCAGTTATTGGACACTCAGGGATTAAATTATTCATGGACAACTCTGAATAGTAAATTTCTACAATGGCACTGATAACTGAAATCTACTGCATCTGAATGATGTTACATCCACGCCCCTAGGTGTCAGTGTAAGTCCTAGACAACATTCAAAACAATTACTGAGTGCACCTTTAACACAACAGGTGTTAACTAATGTGAACAAATACAACCCTAATGTAAGGTTACATTATTTTATTCAGAATTTATTTCTATTTTATTTTATTGTTTAATCTTTGAAATTTGACCTGGACATGCTTTTGTGAGATGGTTTGCAATCTTCCGTGAGACGTTTTCACATTTGGTTTTCTCATGTTTTGATGCTTCTTTGGCTTGAACACTTGTTTTTTTCATCAGTCAAAAGCTTTTGTAATGGTATCCAGCTGGTACGTGATAGCTGTGTGGTATGTGTAAACCTCACTCCCCTGGCGCACTAGCGACTGACACTAGAGGCTGTAGCCTTTAGCCTCCTCGATGGCACCCGCCTCCCATACCAGCTGACACCGGTTCAAATCCCGCTCTGAGCGGTTATACTTTGCCATGCTGATAGTTACGGTATGGTGTTGTTGTAGTTCCCTCAGCTGTTGTATCTAATGGATTTTTCTGTGAACAAAACCATATATTGCACTTTGTCGTGTTTTAACATTTGGGGTTTGACTAAACCACTGGTGTATGCTTCACGTATTGTAAACTCTTGATGTTAAAACGGCCTTCCAGAATGTGGAGAGTAAAGACACAAATGAAAGCTACATTATCCTAGTCACAGGTGATTTGATCCCTCTGAGCTGCTGTATGCCGATAAATCTACTGCGTTTTATTTGTCTTTGAGAAATGAGAGTGTGTGTGAGAGAGAGAGAGAGAGAGAGAGAGTTTGAAGTTATCAGGTGGGAACAGTGTGGGTGTACCAGTGATGATAACTGGCATCGTAGCATATAGCGCTTGGCTGTTCGCAGTTTGTGACAGTAAGTATCAGGTTTCAGCGAGGAATGTGTACAGAATGTTCTCATTTGAGACCTGTGCGGTGAGCTGACAGTGTGGTCCTGTCTCTCTCTTACGAGATTTGGAAGGTTGTTCAACAATAAATCAATGCTTGTATCCGAGATACAAAACGCTTACTTTGAGGACGAAGGTCATTTGGGGGATCAAAAATCCCCCAGATCCATTAGGCCGGGCGTACACGGTGCGATTTTCAGCTGTCATGCAAGCTTCCGACCATTTTTTTCCTGTTGGGGGAAATTGCGTGGGAATCCTTGCTCGTGTAGTCATGGCTCGCATCATGTGAGAGGAATTAAGAATGGAGCTGAGCGGCTTACGAGCAGCTTATGACCTCCCGATCATTTTTTAAATTGTCGAAAATATTTGGGCGCTGTTGTCTTGAATTCAAGAGGTGTGTGCGGTTGAACGAGCCGATTTGGCGATCTACCAGAAGTTGACCAATCATGAGAAGGCATCACAACTCTTTAGACACAACATATAGAGCTTGTTCCAACTGTG
Source organism: Myxocyprinus asiaticus (assembly GCF_019703515.2). NCBI lineage: Eukaryota > Metazoa > Chordata > Actinopteri > Cypriniformes > Catostomidae > Myxocyprinus > Myxocyprinus asiaticus. The sequence continues at coordinate 47,852,913 of NC_059356.1, read as the reverse complement.
TTTTCCCCAAATTATTCATGACCACATCACTGAGAAGGATTCTACAGAAAGATCATGCTGTTCTCTGCACTTCAAACACATTCTTTGCCATACGGGTTGTGCTAGAAAAAAAAATTTTTTTATCACTGGACAGACGGCGTTGTAAAATTTCCGTCATGGTCTAGTTTCATTTCTATGGATACATTCAGGGGTATGTAGCATCTATTATAATTGTATATACACACGATAGTGCGAAAATCTGGTGAAACCCAAGGACTTCTATGGTGAAAGTATACCTGTCAATCAACCGCTGCGCTAAAATATGTGCGGCTTTAAAGTGCATTCACATAGACAAGACCTCATGGAGCTCAAGACCTTCTTCAGTATGTCTGATATAATCAGGCAGTGACAGAGATGAAAAGAAAGCACATCTGAAGCACAATTATTCAGGCATGCTGCTAAAATAATTCAGAATTCTGCTCTAAACGTCATGTTTGCTCTTAGATTAAATCCTAGTTCAACCGGCAGAATCGGTGCACACTTTCTTTTTAACCTTGTACATTTTGTGCGCTTTATTATCATGCTGTAACTGGCAGTGACACATTGACGTAATGATTGGTGTACAGTATACAGTCAAGAAATCAGACAGCAGGGGGCCTAGGTAGCTCAGCAAGTAAAAACACTGACTACCACACCTGGAGTCGCAAGATCGAATCCAGGGTGTGCTGAGTGACTCCAGTCAGGCTTCCTAAGCAACCAAATTGGCCCAGTTGCTAGGGTGGGTAGAGTCACGTTGGGGTAACCTCCTCGTGGTCGCTATATTGTGGTTCTCGCTCTCGGTGGGGCGCGTGGTGAGTTGTGCGTGGATGCCGTGGAGAGCAGCGTAAGCCTCCACACGCACTAGGTCTCCGCGGTAACACGCACAACAGGCCACGTGATAAGATGCGCGGATTGACGGTCTCAGACGCGGAGGCAACTGAGATTCGTCCTCCGCCACCTGGATTGAGGCGAGTCACTAAGCCACCGCAAGGACTTAGAGCGCATTGGGAATTGGACATTCCAAATTGGGGAGAAAAAAAAAGAAATCAGACAGCCTCTCCTAAAAATCTGAATCTGTTAAATGTCATGTCAGACAGCTTTTGGAATAATTATCAAAAAAAAAAAAAACTATTATAAAATTATATTTTAGTTAACGCAGCGCCTGGCCATTTCTGTTACTGCCACAAGGAATTAAAGCAATCTCCTTCTCTGGCTTAAAATTTTATGTTGATAAATAGCACTGAAATCCATGCGATGGCTTCGGACTTCTCCAGGTTGTAAAGTCATCTACCACTGCATCTTGTACACTTATCAGGTAAACTGACACATAATGTGTGCTGGGGTTCATGAGCTCCCGAGTGTCAGAACTCACACTTTTGTACGGCCATTATAATCAATGATGCTGTATACACTGGAAGTGTAAGTTGCGTCGCTCATGTCCTGCTGACAGTAAACTCCCATTTTGCTCTGCACGCGCCAATGTCAAATTTTAAGTTGACAAACTTAACTTATCCAGTTATATCTGATAAATAAATAGGAACTAAACTATAAATATACCCAAATGAATCAGAACCGAATCGATAGCATGTGATTTAGAATTTAATCAAATTGCAAAATCTGTATCAATACCCAGCCCTGATATTAACATCTATTTCGGGTGATCTGATCACAATTGATCTGTAGGTTTAAATGGGGTTCACAATGTTTTGTGATCGGATCACTCAAAACATGTTCAGAGGTGGTCAGAAACGCATGTGGCCACATCGCATTTGTAGTGTAAATGCCATTAAAAACTGTCCTGAATTGCCTAACATGCAGTCATTTTGTAATGATCACACGGGAAAGCATGCTGTTTTCGAAAGTTCCGGCACCCTAGGATGAGCAGCAGTATGTCGACTCACTGACATGCCCTATCTCCCATTGGACATATTTAGAACAGCTCAACAACAATTACTTTCCCTCGTGGCACAACTGTTAGCGCATTGCGTCAGTTGCAAGGGAGACCACAGTTCAATCTCCATTCAAACGAGGAAGTAATCTTGTTTGTATAAACAATCACGAGCATGATAAGGAGGTTGCATTTTTATCCCTAACATTGCATTTTGTCTCTACTAATGGTTAGGGTTAGATTTGGGTTTTGGCTGGGTGGTAGATTTAATAAAATAAGCATTTCTCTTCACTGTTTTACACCCTGTTCAGCTGAAAACATTTCTTATCACAACTGGCTTCTGGTGACCTCTCCTGGACATAAATGGATGTCACACTTGTTTATATGCTCTGAAACACTTACCGCTTAAGCCTCTGGAGGCAGTGTTTTCAAATTCGGTCAACGTATACCGATTTCGGCTAAAGAAAAATTGGCACACGCTTGCCGATTTTTATGTGAGGTCAGGCTGGTCAAAGCGAGGTGTGGCTTTAAAAAAAAAACAATCATCGTGTTTAGAATCTAAACAAAGAGTGAAATAAACATAAACCATTTCAATGTTTATTGTGTGAAAATGATTTCTATTAATTTTTCAAAAATTACGACTATCCCACAGTTGTGGTGTCATTTCCGCGACACCAACTAAATAAAGTTTTTTCAAAAGTTAGTGTGCTTGTTAACCAAGTGGACAAAAGTGTCAGTGAAGAGCATGCTTGAGATGAAATATGAAAATCAGGGGAAATATCACTATTTTGGGGGGCAAAAATGACATTCATCTCCCTTGATGCATGTACATACACTGTTATATGTGCACTTCATCTATTCATCCATCCATCCGGTCAGTGTTTGTAGACTGTCAGTAGATATTCAGCCACAGAAAGGAGAGTCACGCAAATATTGCTCATGTTTGTGGTGGCAGATTGTCAGGCCATATGTGTGTGTAACAAACAACTCATGAGCTGTTAATAGTGTGAGAAACACTGATCTGGTCAGTGTTGGATGCCATCAGGTGCGTTGGTGGGAATTTGAGTGCTTCATTTATAAAAAAACGAAAAGCTTGCCAAATCACAGCTCCATTTGAGCAGACTACATTTCAGACGTTAAGTATCATAACACCTGCAGACAAAGATGGCAAACGATCTTTCCTCCGCAGTTTTCACTTTTTTTCCTCCACTCAATCTCATCTCCGCTCTGTTTTCATGCAGCAGTAATGAAGTCCTGCTGTTCACAGAGCCGTTTCACTGCGTGTCGGTTCTTGGCCACACTATACGTCTGAAAGCGAGTGTGTTTGTCTCCTGCTGAGGGCTGTTTTCTGTCATTCAAATATGTTTCTGCCCCCCGTCGACCTCTTTTCATTCACACTGTAATGCTGTCAAACGCTCAGAGTCAGCGGGGACATGAACACACGGCCGGCGGTTCATTACCAGCATGTTCTCATTTCATTCGCCACTGAAACTCAATCCCTCCTGTGTACTGGATTATACATTAACCTTGTTTACACCTGTTTTCAGTTTGAATCCAGCACAGAAGTGAATCAGAACTCGTGTTTGGCTGAACCTCTGAGCTTTGATGGGATTTTCTGGTCTTTACTGATGTGAACAGCTACACAAAGTTTTTTTTTATTTTTATGCAGTAACTTTTGGACTGTGGATTGAGACTTTTAAAATATGAACTCAAATGTATTAATTGTAACTATATTTATATAAAGTTATTTAAACAATGGCAAGAAAATGAAGTAAATAAAGAGCTAAATTTAGCCACTGCTCAGTGAGGGATTAAAGGTGATCTTATGTGAGGGATCAACTTAGTTTGATCATTTAGTTTGTCTTTTTGAGAATGAGTACGAGTATCGATACTTCATTTTTGGTACTCGCCGATACCGTGTCCGATACCTGTTTTTTTTTTTTTTTTACTCTAAAATCAAAATGGTGTTTAAAGCTACACTATGTAGCTTTTTTTGTTTAAAAAATAACAAAATGTTAATAATGTGAGAGTGCAACAACAATCACATTATTGTTTGGTCTTTACCCAAATACACTTTGATCAACTTATAATAATGATTTGTATTTTAGAGCTGTCGGGACGGATTTCACGGGAAATTGCATACAAACGTCATTCGCCCGTGCGTGTTGACGTCATATCCATACACAGAGAAAATAAGATCCGGCTTCTGTAGCGCGCATGTGTGTGGGAGTAGATGAACCTGAAAGTTTGTTGTTACAACGAACGAGAAAAATGTACCATTGATCATTCAAAATGGCAAACCTCCGGGGAATCACCGGTTATAAAAACAAAGAAACCCTGAACAGAGCAGAGTCTACAAGCAAAAAGGGAAAGCGACAGAGTCCGTAATAAAGCCCGAATCAACATCGGCTTGGATTTTCAGAGGTGGCGACAACTCTGAGATCTGAAAGGATTTAAAAGTGACCCAGAGATGGCTTTCTTCTTACTCAACAGGTAAGACATTTTATTGATATGGTTTATGTATAGTTGTGTAATTACACACACACACGTCTATCTGTAATCGGTGCAGAACGTTTCACTTGCTAGCACACGTGTGTATTTTTCTTTATAATGGCAAAAATTTATATAAATAAATCCTTTAGTCCTAGGCTTGCCAAAGACATGTGAGTCTTGAAATGATCTTGACCACTGGTTGGTATAATGACAATCTATAAATGAGTTACTACCGTGGTCTATTTAGCCAGAATATCCTGCATTATAAAAACTTTACTTATCAGACTAGCGATCGTTATGTCTAATGTTAACGAACGTTGTCTAACTATTGTAGCGTAATTTATTTCAAAACATCAATGTTTCCAATAAGTCAAAACAACAGCAGAAGATATGGCACTTACCTGCTTAGATGACATGCTTTCAGATATACGTCTTTTCCTTTCTTTTGTTATTTATTTGTCCATTCGCTCTGATAAGATGTCCTGTATTCATGTGTACATGCCTGGAACCACATTCATCCACACAGAGGAGCCAAACCACAACCAAAACAATGTTCTTCCGCAAGATGCAAGCAGTTTTATTTTTTAACCGCTAGATGGCCAAAAGTTACATAGTGTAGCTTTAAATAAATGAATTCATTAAAACTTTAATCAAATGAAAATATGTCAATTAATTTTTTAGCATAATATTGTATTCTTTTTTGTCAAAGGAACTGCTTATATACAAAACCTCACAGCACAATCCAAAATCAAATTACTTTTATTGTCACACAACCATATACACAAGTGCAATAGTGAGTGAAATTCTTGGGTGCAGTTCCGAGCAACATAGCAGTCGGGACAGTGATGAGACATATACCAATTTACAATAAACATCAGATTTACACATCACAATTTACATATCTAATATACACATAATTACACATAACACAATATACAAATAATAACATACAATGTACATTATACAACACACACAATATAGAATACACAGTATACAATACAAATAGTATATATAAAATATACAGTAGGTTGTTTTGTACTGTATTGACATTCAGGCTGTCGGTTGATAGTAAGTTCCAGTGTGTTGTTAAGAGAGAATATAATTTATGACAGTCCAGTGTGAGATAATAAGATTAATAAAGTGCAGTGCTGATGTATATTGATCGTGAGAGATCAAGAGTTCAAAAGTCTGATTGCTTGGGGGAAGAAGCTATCATGGAGTCGGCTGGTGCGGGTCCTGATGCTGCGATACCGCCTGCCTGATGGTAGCAGTGAGAACAGCCCATGGCTCGGGTGACTGGAGTCTCTGATGATCCTCCGAGCTTTTTTCACACACCGCCTGTATAGATGTCCTGGAGGGAAGGATGCTTTGCAGCACTTTGACCATACTTTGCAGTGCTTTGTGGTTGTGGGTGGTGCTGTTGCCGTACCAGGCAGTGATGCAGCCAGTCAGGATGCTCTCTACAGTGCAGGTGTAGAACCGTGTTAGGATATGGTGGTTCATTCCAAACTTCCTCAGCCGTCTCAGGAAGAAGAGGAGCTGGTGAGCCTTCTTCACAATGGCCTCAGTGTGGACGGACCATGTGAGTTCCTCAGTGATGTGGACACCCAGGAACTTGAAGCTGCTGACTCCCTCCACTGGTGCTCCATTGATGGTGATGGGACTGTGTTCTCTGTCTTTTCTTCTGAAGTCCACCACAAGCTCCTTTGTCTTACTGACATTGAGGGAGAGGTTGTGCTCCTGACACCAGCGTGTCAGAGTGTGCACCTCCTCTCTGTAGGCTGTTTCCTCATTGTCAGTGATCAGACCTACCACCGTCGTATCATCAGCAAACTTAATGATGGCATTGGAGCTATGTGTTGCCACACAGTCATGTGTGTACAGAGAATAAAGGAGTGGGCTGAGAACACAGCCCTGTGGGGCTCCAGTGTTGAGGGTCAGTGATGAGGAGATGTTGCTACCTATTCTAACCACCTGGCGTCTGCTTGACAGGAAGTCCAGGATCCAGCTGCACAGCAACCTCTTTAAGCCCAGAGCCCGGAGTTTCTCATCAAGCTTGGAGGGCACTATGGTGTTGAATGCTGAGCTGTAGTCTACAAACAGCATTCTCACATAAGTGTTCTTTTTTTCCAGGTGGGAGAGAGCAGTGTGTAGTGTAGATGCAATGGCATCTTCAGTGGAGCAGTTGTTGCTGTACAGGTGCATCTTAATAAATTAGAATGTCGTGGAAAAGTTCATTTATTTCAGTAATTCAACTCAAATTGTGAAACTCGTGTATTAAATAAATTCAATGCACACAGACTGAAGTAGTTTAAGTCTTTGGTTCTTTTAATTGTGATGATTTTGGCTCACATTTAACAAAAACCCACCAATTCACTATCTCAAAAAATTAGAATATGGTGACATGCCAATCAGCTAATCAACTCAAAACACCTGCAAAGGTTTCCTGAGCCTTCAAAATGGTCTCTCAGTTTGGTTCACTAAGTTACACAATCATGGGGAAGACTGCTGATCTGACAGTTGTCCAGATGACAATCATTGACACCCTTCACAAGGAGGGTAAGCCACAAACATTCATTGCCAAAGAAGCTGGCTGTTCACAGAGTACTGTATCCAAGCATGTTAACAGAAAGTTGAGTGGAAGGAAAAAGTGTGGAAGAAAAAGATGCACAACCAACCAAGAGAACTGCAGCCTTATGATTGTCAAGCAAAATCGATTCAAGAATTTGGGTGAACTTCACAAGGAATGGACTGAGGCTGGGGTCAAGGCATCAAGAGCCACCACACACAGACGTGTCAAGGAATTTGGCTACAGTTGTCGTATTCCTCTTGTTAAGCCACTCCTGAACCACAGACAACATCAGAGGCGTCTTACCTGGGCTAAGGAGAAGAAGAACTGGACTGTTGCCCAGTGGTCCAAAGTCCTCTTTTCAGATGAGAGCAAGTTTTGTATTTCATTTGAAAACCAAGGTCCTAGAATCTGGAGGAAGGGTGGAGAAGCTCATAGCCCAAGTTGCTTGAAGTCCAGTGTTAAGTTTCCACAGTCTGTGATGATTTGGGGTGCAATGTCATCTGCTGGTGTTGGTCCATTGTGCTTTTTGAAAACCAAAGTCACTGCACCCATTTACCAAGAAATTTTGGAGCACTTCATGCTTCCTTCTGCTGACCAGCTTTTTAAAGATGCTGATTTCATTTTCCAGCAGGATTTGGCACCTGCCCACTCTGCCAAAAGCACTAAAAGTTGGTTAAATGACCATGGTGTTGGTGTGCTTGACTGGCCAGCAAACTCACCAGACCTGAACCCCATAGAGAATCTATGGGGTATTGTCAAGAGGAAAATGAGAAACAAGAGACCAAAAAATGCAGATGAGCTGAAGGCCACTGTCAAAGAAACCTGGGCTTCCATACCACCTCAGCAGTGCCACAAACTGATCACCTCCATGCCACGCCGAATTGAGGCAGTAATTAAAGCAAAAGGAGCCCCTACCAAGTATTGAGTACATATATAGTAAATGAACATACTTTCCAGAAGGCCAACAATTCACTAAAAATGTTTTTTTTTATTGGTCTTATGATGTATTCTAATTTTTTGAGATAGTGAATTGGTGGGTTTTTGTTAAATGTGAGCCAAAATCATCACAATTAAAAGAACCAAAGACTTAAACTACTTCAGTCTGTATGCATTGAATTTATTTAATACACGAGTTTCACAATTTGAGTTGAATTACTGAAATAAATGAACTTTTCCACAACATTCTAATTTATTGAGATGCACCTGTATGTCCAGTGAGGCAGGCAGCACAGAGCAGATGTAATCTCTGATTAGCCTCTCAAAACATTTGCTGATGATGGGAGTCAGAGCAACAGGACGCCAGTCATTTAAGCAAGTGATTTTGGATTGCTTTGGTACAGGCACAATGGTGGATGTTTTAAAGCATGTGGGGACTACAGACAAGGAGAGGGAAAGGTTGAAAATGTCCGTAAAAACACCAGCCAGTTGGTTCGCGCACGCTCTGATGACGTAGCAAGGAATACCATCTGGACCCGCGGCTTTACGGATATTCACCCGTCGGAAGAATCGGGTTACATCCGCTACAGAGACGGAGAGTGAACTAACCTCTGTAGCTTCGGCCGCGAGAGGTCACTCCGCGAGGGCGGTGTTATTTCCCTCGATACAAGCATCAAAATACAACATTGGAGTAAAATAAAGTGAAGCATTACAGAGCATCAGATATGTTAAATACTGCTTAAGTATAATACAATTACTACTGATTTATTATTATTATTATTATTATTAGTAGTAGTACAACTGTGAATATTACATAACTTTACAGTAGCAATATATTTCTGTTATACTTTTTTCCTATAAATTTAGCTTTTATTTTGACAGATGTTTTATTTTGATAGAATTTTATTTTGACAGAGCTTTTATTTTGAAGTGTTTCCGTGTTGTTTTGACCAAGGAGCACTGACGTTATGACGGCAGATTCCCACTCTGAAAAAGCCGGTAGCTACGTGATTCAGAGTGATTATTGAACAGCAAAAGGCTGCTATTTAATGAAATAAGTATGTACTCTGTATGTGAATTTGCACTCTGTTTACTGTAATCTGCTACAAACAGAGCGTGCGATGCTCATGACGGTGTTTTCTCTGTATGAGACTTGGAGGAGCATTAAAAGGTTTCAGCAGCCGGCGTCAGAACAGCACTGTCTCCACACATTCACAAGCGCTCACGTTTGAATTACATGCAAACTATATATTTATCTCATTAAATCACAGCTTTTGCAGTTAAATAATCTCACTAGGACATAACGTGATTTTAATTTGTGCGCTGAATGTTTACGTAATGACATTCGTACGTCAGATGGTATCGGTTTTTGGTATCGGAGCATTTTTATGAGTATAAGTACCAGTACATGAGTGCGGTATCGGACCCGATACAGATACCGGTATCGGGACATCCCTAATTTTTTTAAGGTTGAGATGGCAAGTAAGCTTGTTTACTTAACTTTAAAACAAGATGATTCAGTGACAACAATGGAAACCTAAACCTTGATACAACTATCAACATCAAAGTCATTTTTACAATATACCTGGAACAAGATTATTATAGTTTTGAATTTTTTATTTGTTAGTTTTAGTTTTTAGTTGTTGTCAATGTTAGTTTTAGTGTATTTTTAGTTCTTCAAGTTTATGTTATTTTTTCCACTATATTTTGTTTTTATAGTAGTTTTATAATTTTTAAGGGCTGTATTAACTGAGACTGTTTAAATATTTTCACCATGTTGATTTTTAAACGCAGTAAATCTTTCTTTTTTTGTAATCTTGCGGCATTTTCACTCTTAATGTAATGTAAAAATAATTCATGGTTATTTTTATTTTATTTTAGATGTTTTTGGAGCCATGATTTTCCAATTACTGAAAAATTATTTCTTTTTTTAGTTTTTTTCATTTTAGTTTAACTGACTAGTAATAACCTTGACCTGGAATATGTCCTGATAAACTGTTTGTTTAATCTTTTTTTTTTTTTCTCCCCTTTTTCTCCCCAATTTGGAATGCCCAATACCTAATGCACTCTAAGTCCTCGTGGTGGCGTAGTGACTCGCCTCAATCCGGGTGGTGGAGGATGAATCTCAGTTGCCTCCGCGTCTGAGACCGTCATCTTATCATGTGGCTTGTTGAGCGCGTTACCACGGAGACATAACATGTGTGGAGGCTTCACGCCATTTACCGTGGCATCCACGCACAACTCACCACGCACCCCACCGAGAGCGGACAACATCATAGCGACCACCTACCCACCGGGCCAATTTGGTTGTTCAGGAGACCTGACTGGAATCACTCAGCGTGCCCTGGATTCGAACTCACAACTCCAGGGGTGGTAGTCAGCGTCTTTACTCGCTGAGCTACCCAGGCCCCCTGTTTGTTTAATTTAAACATTATTGCATAGGACCCAGCGGGAACGTGGGGAAAAAAGACAACATCTACTTAAAACAAATGAGTGATCTATAGTGGGTTTGTGTGTGCTATGACTGACATATGTACAGCATTAGATTGTGCCACATACATCTATTGCATTCAGCTAATTCATCTCATTAGCTGGATGAGGGACAGAAAGACGTGTGTGTGTGTGTGTAAGAGCTGTGGGTGGCAGATTGCATCGCATGCTTGCTTCCTGCACAGGTTACAGGGGTTCACCTCGCATCAAGTGCTCCACAACATCTAGATCTGAATATGACAACTATACACACTCATAATGACATGCACGCACACATATGCACACATTTGCATGTGTCATACATATGTACACATGGCTATATACAGCCATTTTTTTTTTTTTTTTTTTTTGCATATAGAAAATAAAGCCTATTTTCTGGACCATTAGGATTTTTTACATTGTGACATTATTTTCATGACAGTTATGCAATCACCCACCCCCCACCCCTCTCATTACCGCAACGCTAAAGAGGTCATTATGATTTTCTCGTTACAGCAATATGAATTTTTTTAAATATATTATTTAAATTGAAAAGTAGCTACACCATTGGAACTGCCTTTCATTTTCAATTATTTTAAAATAAAATAATAAGAAAAATCTAAAGTAATACAGTAAAAAAATGACTGGTACAGTAATGAGAATCATCAGTGAAAACAATGGGACTAGTAAAAGTAAAATGTCCAGATGTGTTACGCAAATGAGAATTAGGAGGTAAAATGTGCTAAAGTGTCCTGAAAATAATGTCACAGTGCAAAAAAAATCAAAAATAAAATAACAAATCTTTATGGTCCTGAATATAGTTTTACAAACAGTATATAGAGACGGAAGGACGGACAGACTATAGATAGACAGACAGACATACAGACAGACAAACAAATAGATGATAGATAGACAGACAGACAGACAAACAAATAGATGATAGATAGACAGACAGACAGATGATAGATAGATAGACAGAGAGAGACAGATAGATAGAATGACAGACAGACAGACAGACAATAGATAGATAGATAGATGGATGACAGACAGACAGAAAGACAGACAGACAGACAGACAGACAGACAGACAGACAGACAGACAGCCGATAGATAGATAGATAGATAGATAGATAGATAGATAGATAGATGACAGACAGACAGACAGACAGACAGATAGATAGATAGACAGAGAGATAGACAGACAGACAGACAGACAATAGATAGATAGATAGATAGATAGATGACAGACAGACAGATAGATAGATAGACAGAGAGATAGACAGACAGACAGACAATAGATAGATAGATAGATAGATAGATAGATAGATAGATAGACAGAGAGATAGACAGACAGACAGACAGACAATAGATAGATAGATAGATAGATAGATAGATAGACAGAGAGATAGACAGACAGACAGACAGACAGACAATAGATAGATAGATAGATAGATAGATAGATAGATAGATAGATGACAGGCAGACAGACAGACAGACAGACAGATAGATAGATAGATAGATAGATAGATAGATGACAGGCAGACAGACAGACAGACAGATAGATAGATAGATAGATAGATGACAGGCAGGCAGACAGACAGACAGACAGACAGATAGATAGATAGATAGATAGATAGATAGATAGACAGACAGACAGACAGACAGACAGACAGCCAGACAGACAACCACGCCGTCTTTTTCCAGAGCAGCCTGTATTTCTCCTGAGGTTACCTGTGGGGTTTTTCTTTGTATTGCAAACAATTCTTCTGGCAGTTGTGGCTGAAATCTTTCCTGATCTACCTGACCTTGGCTTGGTACCAAGAGATCCCTGAATTTTTGGATATATTTTTATATCCTTTTCCATCTTTATAAAGTTCCATTACCTTGTTACGCAGGTCTTTTGACAGTTCTTTTCTGCTCCCCATGGCTCAGTATCTAGCCTGCTCAGTGCATCCACGTGAGAGCTAACAAACTCATTGACTATTTATACACAGACACTAACTGTAATTTAAAAAGCCACAAGTGTGGGAAATTAACCTTTAATTGCCATTTAAACCTGTGTGTGTCACCTTGTGTGTCTGTAACAAGGCCAAACGTTCAAGGGTGTGTAAACTTTTGATCAGGGCCATTTGGGTGATTTCTGTTACCATTATGATTTAAAAAGGAGCCAGACAACTATGTGATAATAAATGGCTTCATATGATCACTATCCTTAAATAAAAGACAGTCTGCCAGGGTATGTAAACTTTTAAATAGACAGACAGATGATAGATAGATAGATGATAGACAGACAGACAGACAGACAGACAGACAATAGATAGATTGATATATAGATAGATGAACAAGAACATTGTTAATGACCTCTCAAAACAGACACTCATCAGGGAATTTCCTGTTGAATAATTAATGAGTGAGCCATTAATAACCCTCACAGATGGCCGAATGAAATGTTTGTGATATCTACATACAGTGTATGCATATACACCTACATATTTATAACTGTTACAATTGTTGTCACCATGGCAATGAGTGAAGAATGTATTTCTAAAAACAGAATTGTAGTGGTTTAAAAAAAAAAAAAAAAAAAAAATTCCACACATCTTTTTGCCACATGATGAAAGTGAATAGTGACTTAATCTGTCAAGATACATTACAAATAAATACATAACACAATAAAACCACGATACGACTTGTGCACTAAAATATACATATATACTGGGGGACACATTTAGATGTTGCAGCAAGATTTTTATCATAGTAGAGCCATCTACTGGAATAACACAACAACTGCAGTTTGAATCAACACTGAAATGAATCTGATATGGTCACACTACACAGTCAAACACAAGTCTGGAGTTATAGAGCTTCTTTAGTCCAGATCTTGTGGTGCTTGTCCTGGGACCCTTCAAGACCCCATCTTGATTGATAGATGCATCATATTCTTTTTCACTTATAAAAACACAAAAGGGTCACACTTAACTTTACAGTGTCTGTATAACCCAAAAAAGTAGCATGGTACAGTTATGGTATCGGATAGAAATACCATGTTACTATGAATATGCACCGTAGTACTAAATGATTAACTATATTCATATACCATGATCTTTACACTGCATGACACTCCATAAAATATATATCCTGTATATACAGTATAGAATAACCATCATAGTCCAAAAACAGAAAAGGAATTAGAAATGAATGGGATACTTTGCCATCATTATTTACTCAGCTTCCTGTTGTTCCAAACCTGTATGACTTTCTTTCTTCTGTATGAACACAAAAGGAGATGTTTTGCAGAATGTTCAGTATTTTTTTACTATAAATTATCCTGCCTGCCCAGTAGGTGGCAATATGCACAAAGAATCAGAATCACCAAAAACACAAGAAGAAGAATGTAAAAGTGAAAGTGGGGATTTATAGTAAAATTACTTAATTATTGATCTGTTTCTCATATGACTTCTGAAGACATGGATTAAACCACTGGAGTCATTTATATAATTTGTTATGCTGCCTTTATGTGCTTTTTGGAGCTTCAAAATTCTGGTCACCATTCACTTGCATTGTATGGACCTACAGAGCTGAAATATTCTTCTAAAAATCTTCATTTTTTTCTGCAGAAGAAAGAAAGTCATACACATCTGGGATGGCATGAGGGTGAGTAAATGATGAGAGAATTATCATTTTTGGGTGAACTAACCTTTGCAAGTCTTATACGTTTGGAACTACAAAAGGATGAATAAATGATGAGAGAATTTTTTTTCTTTTATAATTCTGACTTTGTACTTAGTGATATTTTGTGACTTTCTTTAAAATAAAACCCCTCCAATTTCTCTCCTTTACTGTCACACTGCCGGTAGATGGCTCTAGAGTTCTCTCTCAGTCTATCTCTCTCTCACACATACATTAATAAAAACATCATCAGAACGTATACACGACAGAAAAAGCCTCAGTTTAGGCTCTTTTAATCCTGTGCTGAGCTCTTTATTCTCTTGTGTTTGTGGCGTTCAGTTAGCAGAGGTGAATATTCTTTATTATCTTCAATTATCTGCAGCTCAAGTGCACCCGCAGGATGCAGCGACTGCTAATCGCATCTCAGGACACTGATAAGGGCACAACAGCATTTTCTGAACCACCTCCTGAGGGGGGATACACACTGTTACTAAACAGCTGAGAACAGCCCCGCTGTGTGTGTGTGTATGTGTGTGTTTAAACCAGTTCACACATTCAGTGCCACTGCATTAGGACTAATTTGGCACTACAGTCAGTATGTGTGTGTGTTGCTCTGTTACTCAACACAGTGAGCTGCCTACCTAGACAGCATTTTAAGGCATCATAGGTGCATTCACGACATGCAGACTAAAGATGCCTTGCTTTAGTCATATTCTAAGACAGCATTGCATGTATTTTTTGGTGGAGAAAGCAATTCCAAAATGGGATTTTCCTGTGCGGTTAGGATGCTGCCTTAGAAGAGAACTGCCATTGTAGATTCAAATGAACCTGATAATGAGAGTCATTTGTTCGGGAAGCTTACTACACTGGTCGTGCTTTTGTTTCGAACTGTAGATTCAAAAGAACCGGCTCAAAAGAGTCATTTGTTCGGGAAGCTTACTACACTGGTCGCGCTGTGTGTTTCGTGCTGTAGATTCAAAAGAACCGGCTCATAAGAGTCATTTGTTTGGAAATCGGACTACACTGGTTACACTGTATGTTTTACACTGTAGATTTAAATGAACCGACTTATAAGAGTCATTTGTTTGGGAATCAGACTAAACTGGTCACGCTGTGGAGCAGTGCCGCTGAATGTAAGCTCAGAAAACATCGTCAGTATTTTATTACGGTGTTTCGTCCGTAAAGGCGGAAGAATGCACATTCAAGAATCGTAAATGGAACCAAAAGTCATGACAATCATTCTGTTCCGCCCTTTCTTAAAATATGTAACTGGTTCAGAATAAGAAGCCAACCCTAGTTTTGGAACAAATCCTGTGAGTATCCCATACACAGCAGATAAATGAAATCCAGAAGGACTGGCAGTGATTCAGTTAGAAGCAGCATGAGGTGTGTGTGTGTGTGTGTGTGTGTGTGTGTGTGTGTGTGTGTGTGCGCGCGTATATATGTGTGGTGTGTGTGTCTGTGTATGTGTGTGTGTGTATGTGTGTGTGTGTGTGTCTGTGTGTGTGTTTGTGTGTGTCTGTGTGTGTGTGTGTATGTACATGTTTATACTACATTAAAAATAGTATAAAATAGTAAAACCTGAGATCACCTACATTGTGGGGCCCAGCCAGTGGTCCGCACGAGGGAAATGGCTTATTAAACATACTAAATGAAGTTTTTTTGAAAATGTAAAAATACAAAAAGGTTTCTGTGAGGGTTAGGTTTAGGGGTAGGGTTAGGGTTAGGGTTAGGGGATAGAAATGATCGTTAGATCTGTATAAAATCCAAAAAATGCATGGAAGTCTATGGAAAGTCCCCACAATGATATAAAAACATAGTAAGTGTGTGTGTGTGTGTGTGTGTGCTGTATTGAACTGAATTCTATCCAGTTGTAATTCTATCCAATACATTTCATGTATCCCCCCAATACATGAAATGGTTTCCCCATGAACTCTTTTCACATTTCCGGGTTTGTAATGCGTAAGTAAACTATAGCAGGTTTAACTGCTATAGCGGTGAATGGGACACCATTTAATTTTTTTTAATTTTTTTTTTTTATTTGCTCAACAGCAAAATAACAACTCCACTATGTCTGTCCCTTTCCATGACTTTCCAATGTAGAATATTTTTGTGTGAGCTATCACTTTAAGACTGTGTTAAGATTGATTTCTGCTGGTATTGCATGTTTGTGAGTCAGTTCACATTCAAGTGTTATAGTGTTATTATTGGTGCTGTTTTTGATCCGTGGCTGTATTGATCAGTTTTCTGCAGTGATCAGTCGTTAATCAGAACAGTCAATCATGATAACCATCTTGGCCATTGTTTGGCAGCGTCAAGCTACTGTTTTTGTTTTTAAAGAGCTCACCCGTCTGCTCTGTACGCTGGTGTGTGTTTAGTATAGACACTTGGCCCGCACGTCAATACTGCAGCCATTAAAATGTGAAATTGCTGAACACACACACACACACACACACATTAAATCAATGCCCCTCACAGCCAGTGTCAGTGTTATTGTGTGCAAACCATCAGGAATCTTTGAACATGTGTACATGAGGAAAATATGCAGAACAAAATGAATAAATGAAACATTTAAAGAAGTGTTCATTTTCGCATACAACTCAACATTCTTGAAACCAGTCAAAAAACTTTACATGAATGTTTTTGCACATTTGTGATGTTCATCACATCAAATCTGTCAATGATATTCAGAGTTTAGGTTGAGACACAAGTCAACTAGATATTTATGAGAAGAATCAGAACTTCTGGTCACAAAGTCTTTTCCAGTATTTTTTCGTTACTGTGTTAATGTCATGTAAAAACTAAATGAGCTGTGATTGGTCACTTTATATGTCTATCAAATGGTCTCTTCCTGTCTAATTTGGCAGTTCTTCCAGAAAATAAGCAGTAAAGTGGGCCAGATGTGTTTCAGTCTCAACGTATAGTGTCTATATGAGCCTCCAAACGTCATGTATGACACATGCTGACACTGCAGTGACTGATTCATTAACACAGAGAGTGTGTTTGTGTGTGTGGACAGAATCGATGCGTCCCCGCCGTGAATCTGCCCTTTATCACAGTAATATGATTCTCATCGATTAAACACTTTTCCATAATGCCAAAACGAATCAACTCTGGAATTTACTTCCTGGCCTCATAGAATCACCAACATCTTTGCCAAATGATTTTTATGTGGCTTATTGTTCATATCGTGCCAGTTTCCAAGTTAAATGAGCATTAGAGACAACAACAATGACTTTAATTCACTTTCACACAAATCAAGAGTGAAACGGCAGATTATCAGTTCATGAACACTTACTTTTCACTCTGTTCCTCATACAATGCTATGTTATGACATCTAAACACTTTTACTATAGTTAACGTTTACATTACATAACTAACTATATTTACAAGTTTGTTCAAGTGCGATCTAATTGCGTGGTAGCTCAACTGATTGAGCTTTGCACTGGTGATGTAAATTTCATAAGATCAGACTGTAAATATGTCACCTGTGATGAACTTCTGACCTGTTGCATCTTTCCAGAAGGGCAGATCTGTGTGTTTGTGTGACATAAATAACATCATGGTTACTTGCGTAACCTCCGTTCCCTGATGGAGAGAACGAGACGTTGTGTCGATGTAGTGACACTAGGGTTTGATAAAAGGCCAATGATAATTGGCGAGTGGTATTTGCATGCCACTCCCCCGGACATACGGGTATAAAAGGAGCTGGTATGCAACCACTCATTCAGGTTTTATGCTGAGGAGCTGAGACAAGGTCCGGCCTTTCAGCGGGTAGTTCAGCGTTGTGGCAGGAGGGACACAACGTCTCGTTCCCTCCATCAGGGAACGGAGGTTACGCAAGTAACCATGACTTTCCTATCTGTCACTCACTCAAAGTTTTGTTGATGTAGTGACACTAGGGGTCCCTATACGAAATGCCACAACTGGCTGAACTGTGTTACATGAACTGGCGGTGTGCGACGGGCAGACCACTGTGTGCCTCGTAGCCAGCACACCAGGTCGACATGCAACCTCCCCCAACATAGTTATGAGTGTCAAACGGCCCTTTGGGGACAAGTCGACTACCCAAAAGATAGAGAAAGGCTAACCCAGTCGTGGCCTCTTTTCCCCCTCTTTTTTTCCACTCCCTAAAAAAGAAAGGGGACTATCCGACTGGGCCGCCAGGTCTAGTCGGGGGGTGTCCCTCCCAAGGGTAGGACACCGCAGAGACCACACCTCGCCCAAAGAGAGGGGGGATATTTACATGGGAAAATACGTCACATGGTCTTGCCGACCATGTGGAGAGTCTTCAAGGTAGATCCTACCCAACGGGGGAGGAGTTACTACAAACAGTGAGACTGGGGCAGAGGGGCTCTGCCCAAGGAAGACGCAGTTTGCCAACAGGGAAATGAATTAGCGGAAGATATATAATCACATGGGGTTAGCCTTACAGGGAACCGCCACATGCGGAGCACCTACCCCAGAACAGGGCTCTTAGTTAGCATGTGTTCTGGGCCGGCAGCGAGTCTCTCCGAACACTCGACTGTCACAGGGCTCGGACAAAGTCAACCAGGGAACAAAGTTTGTGAACACTACTGGGAATTAATGGTGCACGTCTTCAGCTCCAAGGGAGGTGAAAAGCGCTATGTGCAAGCGATACACCCGGCCAGCTATCCCGGGCTTATCCGCTTGTGTTGCGTGCCACTACCTGGGATGAAACCGGTTGTAGAAGGTTGTAGAACCTTGCACAGGTTTTGGGTGTTGCCCAGCTCGCTGCTCTGCAAATGTCTGTTAGAGAGGCACCCCTGGCCAGGGCTAAGGGAGCCGCTACATCCCTGGTAAAATGGGCGCATAGCCCTACCGGGGGAGCATGTCCTAGGCGACATATGCCATGGTTATGGTGTCAATGAGCCAGTGGGCGATCCTCTGCTTGGAGACAGCACTTCCTTTCCACTGTGCACCAACGCAGACAAAGAGCTGCTCAGAGATTCTAAAGCTCTGCATGCGGTCCAAATAGATGCATAAAGCGCGCACTGGACACAGCGATGACAGGGCTGGGTCTGCCTCCTCCTGGGGCAGTGCTTGCAGGTTCACCACCTGGTCCCAAAGGGGTGGTGGGAACCTTGGGCACATAGCCCGGTCAGGGTCTCAGGATCACATGAGAGTAACCTGGACCGAACTCCAGGCATGTTTCGCTGACAGAGAACACTTGCAGGTCACCTACCCTCATAATGGAAGTGAGCGCAGTCAGGAGGGCAGTCTTCAAGGAGAGTGCCTTAAGCTCGGCTGACTGCAAAGGCTCAAAGGGGGCTCTCTGTAGATCCTGAAGAACTACAGAGAGGTCCGATGAGGGAACGAGGCATGGCCTGGAGGGATTCAGCCTCCTGGTGCCTCTTAGGAACCTGATGATCAGGTCGTGCTTCCCTAAGGACTTACCGTCGACTGCATCGTGGTGTGCTGCTATGGTGGCAACGTACACCTTCAAGGTGGAAGGGGACAGCCTCCCTTCCAACCTCTCCTGCAGGAAGGAAAGCACTGATCCGACTGCGCATCTCTGGGGGTCTTCCTGACGGGAAGAACACCACTTAGTGAACAGACGCCACTTAAAGGCATACAGGCGCCTCATAGAGGGGGCCCTAGCCTGAGTGATCGTCTCTACCACCGCAGGTCTCCCCTGAGGGTAACCTGTATATATATATATATATATATATATACACACATAAATACACACATGTGTCATTATATGCATACATATTCCATGTGTGTTTTATCAGCAGTGTTAACGGCCTGTCATTTGTATGAAATATATATCACGCAGGGCTGAATTCAGTCCTGCAGCGGCTGATGATGCTCTTCCTCTCTCTCTCTCTTGTCTTCTTCTTCTTCTGTTCATTCATGAATGACAGTTGCTCAGATTAATGACTCACATTAATGGGTTAAGAGCAGGAGACCTGTGTGGCGATATCATGCCAACGTGTTCTCATTTCACAGTCACACTTGTGATTGAAACTAAAGTACACACAGATTAGCATGGAGAGATTGTTTGTTTGTGGAGTGATGTGTGCAAGTGATTATGAAGTGAATACACTTTATGGTGCTCGACCGATGTGGGTTTATTTTTCAGTGGCAGATAAAGAATATGATCTAATACAGTTCAGACTATGACTTGATGCTCATTTTTTTGTTTTTGTTTTTGTTTTTGTACAGATCTGTTAATTTATTCTAAAATACATTAAAAATGCAGGTCACCCAAAACAATGCCTTGAATACACCTCTTCTATGAAGAACATTTTTATTTCAAAGTCATTTTGATATTTGTTCCCACTTTATATTGGGTGTCTTTAACTACTATGTGCTAACATAAAAAAAATTAAAAAAAAAAAAAAAAAAAAAAAACCTAAAATACAAAAAATTCTCACAAGATTCACATTTGCTGAGGTTGAGCTAGGTTTAGGGTTAGGTGTTAGGGTTAGGGGTTAGGTGTTAGGGCTGGGGTAGGGTTATGGTTTAGGTTTAAGGGTAAGGTTAACAGTGTAACAACAGAAGCACTTAAATGCAGGTACTTTAAATGTAAGTACAATGCAACAAAACATATTAACATCATAAATACATTGCACCAGTAGTTAAAGACACCTAACATAAATTGGGTCCTTATATTTTTTTCTAGGAGTTGAAATCAAAGTTGTGTAAATATCCGGACACAGTAAAATAAATAATAAAAGCCTCATTAGCTGAAATTATAAAAAAAAAAAAAAAAAAAAAAAAAGGAAAAATAAAAAAGATTGGTATAAGTAGTTAAAACCTTTTATTATTATTTTAAAAAAATAACTGTGAAACAATTTTGTCCATCAAATCAATGTCAGATGGTGCAAAAAACATGTAAAAAATATATAAATAAATAAATTAGATATTTGTAAATTTTTATGAAACGATTTTATGTTAGTTTTACCAGGAAACTGCGGCGAAACATGGAATTCGGCACGTAAAAGTAAGTTTGTAAAAATGTAGTTATAGTAACGGTCAATTTTATGAAACTAGGTTGCAACTGGAATATTGGTATTCTTCTTGACTCTTGATATTTTGTTACCTTGAAAAATTCAGTACTGTGCAAAAGTTTTAGGCACAATATATGTTTCACAAAAGCATTTGTCTTAAGATAGGTATATATATCTACAGCTTTAGTGTGTCAATATGAAATATAAGTGTTAGACTCCCAAACATTACTTTTGCAAATAGAAAAGATTAGAATAGAAGAACAGGGAGCCCTGCAACAGATTTCATGGCCCCACAAAGCCCTCCACTGAACACTGAGTCAGTCTGGGATTACATGAAGAGACAGAAGCAATTGAGACAGTCTAAATAGATAGAAGAACTGTGGTGAATTCTCCAAGAAGCTTGGTGCATCCTATCTGCTAACAACCAAGAAAAACTGTGTCCAGGTGTACATTGGAAAATTGGGGCTGTTTTAAAGGCAAAGGTGGTCACAACGAATATTGATTTAGCTTTTTTATGTTTACTGGACTTTGTATGACATTAAGTGATAAATGAAAACTATTTATGTCATTATTTTTGAAGACATCCTCTCTATGCAACATTTTTCACAAATGCCTAAAACCTTTGCACAGTACTATATGTTTGAAAACTTGTTTGAAAGTAATGAATAGGTTGTGTACACTCACATGTATTAAAGGTGCAAGAAAAGTATTTTAATACCTTTTACTTGATGGTTGCACCACATGACAAAGGTTTTTTGTAGTAAATGCTATAAATGTTTTTCAAGAATTCATGAAACCAACACTGAGAAAAAGATTACATGTCTATGAACTTGACATGTGTGTTGTAAACTAGATATCTAAAGATTTCTAATTTTTATCACCTCTGACCTTTTTTTGACAATGACCAACAAAAATATCTCTGGGTTCATATTACAGAAACTTCCTGTCTAAAAGGAACAGTTCACAGAAAAATTAAAATTCTTTCATCATTTACTCACGCTCATGCCATCCCAGATGTGTACGACTTTCTTTCTTCTGCAGAACACAAATGAAGATTTTTAGAAGAATATTTCAGCTCTGTAGGACCTCACAATGCAAGTGAATGGTGACCAGAACTTTCATCTTAAAAAAAATCACATAAACCAGCATATAAGTAATCCATAAGACTGCAGTGGTTAAATCCATATCTTCTGAAGTGATATGATAGGTGTGGGTGAGAAACATAAAAATGTATGTCCTTTTTTACTTTAAATCTCCACCTTTGATCAGCTCCGACCAATAGGTGGTGATATGCATGAAGAATGTGAATCGCCAAAAACAAAAAAAAAAACAAAAAAACAAGTGGAGTGGAGATTAATAGTAAAAAAGGATTCAACGTTGTTATGTTTCTTTTTTTTAATTTTTATTAACTATCCCTTTAAGTCTTAAGTTAAGATCTGACAAGTGAAACAGACCATAGATAAATCCTTACTGAAAGGTTACTAAAAAATAAAATTTAATTGCAGACAAAGGGGCTGTTAAGACCGAACCCGCTCTTGTGCTAAAAAAAAAAAAAAAGCTAGACGCAGCACAACAAACAGAACAGAATGCATGTGTCTCTCATTTTTAAAAGTTTCAATTCTTTTAAATTGACACATTGTCTAAAAATGTGGCACAACAGTCAAAACATCCATCTAGTGCATGTTTACATCGAAAAACAATTGAAAAATATTGCAGATGGAGTTTAAAATGCATTCGGTTTGAAGGCCCCTGAAGATCATGCCAAACATATTTACAATTACAATTGATTGTGTTGTGTGTGTGTTCCAGGACAAAGAACCGTGTGTTTGCGTGTGGACAAAGAAACCTTCTTCATAAGTGTGGTCGTCTGTACATGGAGATTTCCCGCTGGACAGGTGAGTTTGAGAACAAATTCTCACCTGCGCTATTGCATTTGCATGAAAACTTATTTCGGTTTTGTTGTCGTTTAGTTGTTGTGAGGTTTCTGTCTGCTGGGGTCTTAAGACAGATCAGCTAATATTCTGTTAATCCCTGCGGTGTGTTTCAGCTCGCAGGGAAATGTGCTGGATATTTCTAAATGCTTCTGTGTGTTTGAGTAATTGATGAATTGTGGTGAATATCTGGATGGGCTTCATTTTGTTGCCCATGTCGGCTGTTAAATAACTGTAAACAGGCACCAAATAACCCACTTTTCTTTGCTTAAGTTGAAGTAACAAGGTTATTTTAAAATTAAGCACATTCATCAAAATACCAGGAGCTTATTTGCAAACTTAAGTGGTTATTACTTGGCCATGAAACCCAATTAAACTAAGTTTTGTACTCACTCTCTCTCTCTCTCTGTTATGCACACACAACAGACATTCTATTTCTAACCTTGAATAAATAAGTGTGAAAAATCTGTTTTCCTTCATTTCATAAACTGTGTTTATTAGATTATTTCTTTTTTTTTTTTTTTTTGTAATAAAAAAATCTGTAAAGTATTATCTTTACAGAGTAAGGACCTAAACATGCAACTCGTTGCTTGTACAGTAAATTAAACGCAACAGAAATGTGTCAGATTCCAATTCTTAATGCAATGCAAGTATACGTTGCATTCTCCATGTCGCCACAAGTGGCGCTAAAGCATGCATATGCTTTAAACGTCTTCTTCTACGTTCAGTTTTCTCTTTTGAGTGGTTTTATCAAAATAGTAACTCTAATTTTATGAAAAGTCTCGTGAGAGACATGTGCAACATTTCTATACTGTTTAATCTAGCAAGCTTTTTGCATAACAAGGTTTTTTGTCAAAACACAATCCTTTAAGGATGACTCTGCACTCCAAAAATTATTTTAAGATCTATGCATTTCAATTTATATAATAAACTTTACTCAATTTAAGTATTCATCTAGCGAGTATTCATCTAGCGAATCTCCACTCTCTTCCTAACAAAATGGACGAACTACATCTCCTCACCCATACAAACAAGGACTTTTCAACCTCTGCTGCCTTGTGCTTCACAGAAACCTGGCTGAGTGAAGCCATTATGGACAGCACGTTACATCTGCCGGGCTTTCAGCTGTTCAGAGCGGATCGCATTGCGGAGTTAACGGGGAAAGTGAGAGGTGGTGGAACATGCTTTTACATCAATCAAAGTTGGTGTACAGATTTAACAACGTTAAAGGAGATGTGCAGTCCTAATTTGGAAGCACTCTTTATTAACTGTAAGCCTTTTTAATCGCCACAGGTGTTTTCCTCGTTTATTCTGGTGAGTGTTTATATTCCTCTACACATGTGTGTGAATGCAGCGCTGCAACAGCTGGCTGATCAGATCACAGACACGGAGCAACAATACCCGGACTCACTTATTATTATTCTGGGAGATTTTAATAAAGCTAACCTCACCCATGAACTGCCAAAATACAGACAGCACATTACATGCCCCACCAGAGACAGAAATACATTGGATCATTGCTACACAACAGTAAAGGATGCATATCGCTCTGTCCCTAGAGCAGCTTTGGGACTCTCCGATCACTGTCTGGTTCATCTTCTTCCAACCTATAGGCAGAAACTAAAATCAGCTAAACCTGTAGTAAGGACTGTAAAAGATGGACCAACAAAGCAGGGCTGGAACTACAAGCTTGCTTTGACTGCACTGATTGGAGTATTTTTTAAACTGCAGACACCAATTTGGACGAGCTCACAGATACTGTGACATCATATATCAGTTTCTGTGAGGATATGTGCATCCCTACTAGGACTTATTTAACATACAACAATGACAAACCATGGTTTACAGCAGAACTTACAGAAGCGTGGATAAAATCTTGTATAATCAGGCCAAAAACACAGTGACTAAGGAAATTAATGTGGCTGAGAAGCTGAAAAACAAGTTTTTAGCTAACGACCATGCATCAGTGTGGAGAGGCCTGAAAGACATGACTAATTTCAAGACACCATCCCACAACACTGAATGTGTTTTACATGTAACACCCCCTGATACTCAACATGCACTTATGATCTGTGAAGAGGATGTGTGTCGGTCTTCTGGAAACAAAAGACAAGGAAAGCACAGGGTCCAGACGTGATTTTTCACCCACTTGTCTAAAATCCTGTGCTGACCAGCTGGCCCCCATCTTCACACAGATCTTCAACAGAGCACTGGAGCAGTGTGAAGTTCCCTGCTGCTTCAAATGCTCCACTATCATCCCTGTCCCAAAGAAACTCAATATCAAAGGAATTAATGACTACAGACCCGTCGCTCTGATGTTTGTGGTCATGAAATCATTTGAGAGACTGGTGTTGGCCCACCTGAAGGACATCACTGGACCCTTTCTGGATCCCCTTAAATTTGCTTATAGAGTAAAAAGATCTGTGGAGGATGCAGTCAACATGGGATTGCATCATATCCTGCAACATCTGGACAGACCAGGGACATATGCAAGGATCCTTTTTGTGGACTTCAGTTCGGCTTTCAACACAATCATCCCAGCTCTCCTATGGAATAAAATAACCCAGCTCTCTTTTCCCACATCTATCTGTCAGTGGATCACCAGCTTTCTGACGGACAGGCAGCAGCTAGCGAGACTGGGGAAATTCACTTCCAGCACATGTGCGATTAGCACTGGTGCCCTCCAGGGATGTGTGCTCTCCCCACTACACTTCTCCCTGTATACCAATGACTGCACCGCCAAGGACCCTTCTGTCAAGCTCCTGAAGTTTGCAGATGACACCACTGTCATTGGCCTCACACAAGATGACGATGAGTCCTTATACACAAGGGAGGTTGAATGGCTGGCTCACTGGTGCAGTCATTGAGTCTGTCCTCTGCACTTCCAATAACTGTCTGGTTTGTTTCAGCTACGAAATTGGACATCATAAGAATACAAAGGACAGTTCGGACTGCTGAGAGGATTATTGGTTGCCCCCTGCCCTCCCTTCAAGAACTATACACTTCCAGAGTGAGGAAAAGGGCTTAAAAAAAATCACTCTGGACCCCAATCACCCTGCCCACTACCTTTTTGAACTGTTGCATTCTGGCCGGCGCTACAGAGCACTGAGCATCAGAACCGTCAGGCACAGGAACAGTTTTTTCCCTCAGGCTATCCATCTCATGAACAGTTAAAACTGCCCCATTGTGCAATAATTACATGCAATACACAGCTTAGTCAGTTGTATTTATTTAACATATCCTACCTCTTCTGCATTACATTCACTTGCACTGTATAAAACAGATTTGTATTTGTACATACTGTACGTATATATATATATATATATATATATATATATATATATATATATATATATATATATATATATATATATAGTCTTATTGTGTATTTCTATATATACTTATATTTTCTATTGGCTTTTTTTTTAAATTATTATTATTATCTCTGTCTTGTTGTATTGTTTGTGCACTGGAAGCTTCTGTCACAAAGACAAATTCCTTGTATGTGTAAGCATACTTGGCAGTAAAGCTTATTCTGATTCAGATATAACAACTGTACATGTGCAAAAAACATGGTAATGCCATGACACTTTTTTATGTGTTTTTGTGCAGGCTCTTAAGTGTTTTGCTACTCTTTAGGGTGGAAAATGCTACTTAGTGTTGAACTTAATAAAGACTTTCTTCATCACTGGCAACGCATTTGTAGGTTTGGTTCCCATTGATTGTAGTTAAATATCTACTGCAACCAGTGTTATCTTTATTTTCTGTGTTTTAAAATATTCCGTTATCATGTTGGTCAGTGAGAAAACACTCCAAATGATTCAGCAGTGCTTGTGAGTTTTCTGAGTCATTCCCTTACAAAAATAGTGAGTTCTGGCAAACTTGCAGCAAACTTGCAAAATTATGGCAAACTCTTCATTGTCACCAAAGGTTTGCTGCAGGTTCACCACTATCGGCGAAGAGCTGCAAACGTCTCGCAAACAAGCTCATTTGCTTGTGAAATTAATGAATGAAAAAATTGCGGAGTTTGTCAAAACTCTCGATTTTTTGTGAGGATTCGGATTGAATCGCGAACTGATTCAGACCACTTTGCTATCACGTGCAACCGATTTATTGTAAAGAACAGACTCAAATGAGCGATTCATTTGTGAATCGGACATCTTTAGTTCTGATTCAAAACTGGCCATAGTAAACAACAGGTACACGGCATGATGTAGCGGTCTATCTTTTGTCAACACTATGCCACTTCTTAATTAAAAACATGGCTTCGCTACTGAAAAGCTACTTGATTTAAAAACTAGCGAAGCTTCGACCTCACTACTGATAAATGTAGTTAAGCTAATAGCTTTGGTATTTGTAGCGAAGCTACTGGCCATCACTGAATACGGCCCATATAGATCATACCAAACAGATCTTCAGCTTAAAGGTCGTTTAACCGTTAACATGTTTATAGCTAGCTACCTGAGTAACAACACATTTAGTTAAACGGTACAGGCATTTAAAGGAAATTCTATTGCCCTCTTGAGTACTGAGTTTTGTTACCGCCAAAGTACGATAAGCATATGTTATGTACGACTGAACTTTGCATTTGAAATGCATTGGGCAAGTATTTATGGAGAGCCAGATTCCTCAAAATTAAATAAATAGTTAAATATTTCAAGTAAATTGTTGTATACCTAATTAGAAATGTTCCC
Organism: Myxocyprinus asiaticus; assembly: GCF_019703515.2. Taxonomy (NCBI): domain Eukaryota; kingdom Metazoa; phylum Chordata; class Actinopteri; order Cypriniformes; family Catostomidae; genus Myxocyprinus; species Myxocyprinus asiaticus. Next base: position 47,825,267 of record NC_059356.1, on the reverse strand, counting down.
AAACTTAATCCATTATTATTATTATTTTACCTGTGGCTTTGGGTTGTTTTTCAGCACAAGCTTTGAGACTTTTCAGTTTTTCAGGTTACAGTTATCGGCACGTCACTCAACACAAGTGGGAGTCACTTTTCAAAATCGATCTCTAAGGGGCATTCACACAGATCATGTTTTCCATCCGTCTGCACTGTATTGGAATTGTTGTACTATGTAAACATGCGTAAGAGGAGCATGATGTCCGTTGTAATGTGTCTCACTGTTTTTTCAGCATCTCACGCCATGAGCCCAGTGTTTTTAAGACGCCGTGTCACGTTCAAAGAATTTCAGCTTTTTTAAAAGGCATCTTGAGACACCTGCATGCTGTGCCATTTGTCGTAATGTATTTAGCTTTTTTAATGCAATAATGCGTTTTGAATGAACCGACCCTTTGTTCATCAAATTTAGAAAAAGAAAAGAGCAAAGCTTATGCATATATGAAAATCAACCCAAAGCTAATGGGGAATGGATGCCAGTGAGTAGAATGAAATACATGAAACACATTTATTGAGTTATTTAGTGATTTAATCATTTTAAATTATTTATTTAAATATTTAACAATTTATTTACTTATTTAATTTTGAGATATTTGCATCTGCATTTGTGTCTCTGGCCAAACATATATAGGCTATGCACTCACTCAAAGTCAGAGTTTATTGTGTGGGTGTGCATGTGTGTGTGTGTGTGTGTGTGTGTGTGGAGTGTTTCTAATGACTCTTGGTGTTGAATATCTGTCGCCAGGCAGCAGAGGTTGATTTATTTTCCCGTGTTGTATTGACTGTTGTGTTTATAAGGAAACTCCAGCGTTTATTCACTTACCCAAGCTGTGTTCACTTATACACATGCATGCAGAGGTTGTTCTATCATAGCTCAAGAGACTATATATTATTCCTTTAATGCTGAAGTGTGTCATTTTTTGGCATGTTAAAATCGAATAAAATCTCAGCTTAATACTGTGGCATTTTCAATGCATTGCTCTGTTTGTTTGAGTGGCCCACCATAGCAACCAATGGAGTGAGATTTGGGCGGGAATATCTGTTTGACCAGTGGATGATGAGGGGGTGTGTTCAGGAAACTGTTTTGCAATTCTGTTTGGTGATGCTAGTGGCACATAAAAGCAGAATTCTGTATATTTCCCTCCAAAATTGGTGCAGAAAATATGAAAAAGATTCACAAAGTCAATGACTCGACATGATGCTTTCTATTTAAGCTTTCAACAAATCTCTCTCTTTTTTTTCTCAAGTCTCGGCCTGTATTTCTTTCCCTCGTTCTATCGCTCTCGCTCCGTGTGGAGGAGGAATAGACAGATTGAGTGAGATAGAGGTGCTGACGGGGGTGTTTTTCTGTAGAGCCCATTAGAGGGCTCCATAAATCTACTCCTGGTCTCCACAAGCACTGCACCGCTGACACACAGAGAGAGAGAGATTTTTCATCCTGCCTCATTCTTCTGAAAGCTTTCTCTCTTCTAAACTCAGAGGAGAGGGAAACCCCTGGAGTTGTTTTTCCACATACTCTCAAACTCACCAGTAAAAACACTTGCATGTTCTTACACCTATCATGCTTGTTAAGCCGACTACATGTATGGTCATGTAAACACCTTTAAAGGCACCAAATTTGAGAGTTCTGGAAAACTTGCTTGAAAGTTTGCAGCAAATTTGTGGCAAGTTTGTCAGAACTTTAGATTTTTTTATTAAGGGTATTACTTTTTTGGGGTATGGTCAAAAATGATTTGAGCAAAAACCGATTGGCACACATAGATTTTTGCCCATTACCCCGATTTTGCGTTGCATGTAAACACCTTTACCAATGTTCTTACCAGCCTATCTATTGTGCACAAGTGTTGTTATTGATACAATAGCCACTATTTGGGCCGAACAATTCTTGTTACGTAACAGTGTTGTTTCGTACCGATCCAGGCTAGTTGGCATGGTTCTGGTGTCTTTTTCCACAGTGGTGCTGAAAAATCAGGATTAAAATGTACCGACTGAGCAAGTGACCAATTATGAGCCACCACATCACTAAAGCCATTCCACAAGAATGGTTCTTTATCCCGAATACAGTTAGCTAAAATTGCTGAGAAATCCGGGCCGGGAACAGTTTGTAATCGCAACGTTCCAAACCGTGTTCAAGTGGAAATGCTACTGGAGCTGTTAAGTACTGTATATACTCACACCTGCACAAGAAAAATCTGTTAAACTCTCATTTTATTTGACTTTTGTAATGTTAGTCAAGGTGTATTACACTTAAAACGTTGTAAATTTGTTTATCGTGATAATTTTGCCCCCTCATTCTGTCCATAATGCTAGAAACAAACTCTGTGACTTACCTTACTAAAATTATAATGTTCTGGCAAACTTGCTGCAGACTTGCTGCAAATTCACCACTCATTAGCCACTTTTCTACTATCGAGCCAGTGTGAGCCAGGGCCATAAACTGGTCAGCTGGGAACTATTGCCTTGGACCTCGAGCCGCGAGACCGAAATCACTCTACATTCCCACCATCAGGCCAAAAGCCCCACAGCGTTGCCCTAAAACCTGCCCTTAATATGCCACCCTGGTGCAATGTAAACATTAGCTAGCTAACAAAAAAGCTAATGTTGACAACCCACCGACTGTAACTGCCATGGTGCACTAACAGCGGGATGATGTCCCAGCACACCGTCCATTATCTCGAACCATGGAAAGTTCTTCCTTTTAGCTCCGCTTTGTCCATCGTGCATCTTAATGGATTTGTAATGTGTCTGCAGTTTTTTTTGTTGAGATGCAGGTGCATGATGTCACACAAACATGTTGTAACAAGAGAGATGTACTAAATTAGTGATAAACATTCACCTTTATCAAATGATATTGATCAGTGAGTCAAAGTTTCTACATTACAAGATATTAAAGCTTGTTTAACAAATGTTTGCAGAGACAGGTGTACAAAACAGTAAATTAAACTCTTCTTATGATCATACACCTGTAGCACAAATGATAGTGTAGCAGCATTTTTTATCAATTGGGTTGCTAGGAGACATCTCTGGTGACAGCAAACCACTATTAAGCTAACGGGAGCATTGCAGTTTTGGTTGTTTAAACGTCATTTTCTGAGCATCTGGCAATGGAATTCCTTTATGGTTGGAGAACTGAGAATTCAAGTAAGAATATCCCACATCCGATTGAATGGAACGAAGCATGAGTGTCTCGCTAAACTCCGCCTCTGACATTGACCCCGTCTCAATCCCCAGTTGGTCTTGTTTGTTTCAAGGGTAATTGGCAGGCCAAAGTCCATTGGCCATTGGCCCCAAGGAAGCCCAAAGGAGGCACGATTAAGCCCCGGAAGTGACAGTGGGAACGCAACAGGCCCAAGCAAGCACAAGCACTGCCTAATTTGGCCCGACAGTGGCTATTATTTTCACATGCAAATGAGCTTGTGATTCGCCGCAAATATTTGCTAGAAGTTTGCAGTTCTTCACCGGTAGTGGAGAACCTGCAGTAAACCTTTGGCGAAAATGAAGAGTTTGCCACAAAGCATGGGAAAATTAATGAGTGGCGAATTTGCTGCAAGTTTGCGGAAACCCTAGATTTTTTTTTGTAATGGTGGTCTTCCCGTTGTACATACTTATCGTACGACCTTGTGTTCTATGGTGATAACAAACCTCTGTACTCAAGGGGCCGATAGAGTTTCCATAAAATGTCTGTGTCATTAAACTGTATGTTATTATTTTAAAGGTAGCTAGCTATAAACATGATTAAATAAAGTTTAACTAACTATAACTAACTTGCTCTGCAAGACTCTCTTCAAACTATGTCATGACAGTAGTTGACATGAAAAAGAAAACTGTCTGTAGAAGAAGACAGTTTGTGCTAATGATCACTATAGACCATTTCAAGGTCTGTTCGTTGGTGACGTCAAGTGATGTCACTGTTCCATTTCCTGCTTGTCAAAACAGAGACCATTTAGCAGAGATGGGCCACTTCTATTAAAATGAATGGAAGAAATTGGAACACCCAACAGCAGCCAGCGGTCAACGGAAAAAATACAGCCTCATCATCACTGCCTTTAAACACCAAGCGCGCCTCTCCTCGGGAGACCGGTCTCTACCTGCTGGTGTCTTCGTGTGTCCAGAAACGGAGTGGTAAGGGTCCATTGTGATATAGATGTGTTGCCGAACCTGCACATCCGTGCCACTCGAGTGAAGCCGACGCCACACACGCTTCAAACCAACACAATTTTACTGCTTATTTGAAATATGTGCTTTTATCGTAATCTTGAACAACCATTTTGGAGATTTCGGTCTTTCCCCATTCAAGTAGATAGGAGCTGCACCGTCATGACGCATGTTTGCATAGAAAAATAGCTACCCAAACTGCCCAAAAACGTTCCAAAAATGGCCGCCGAGTGGACTGACTTACCTTGAAAAAGAGATTTTGTTGAAAGGATCCGGAAATACGTTTGGACCGTTCTTATTCATTTTTGTTTACATTCTTGAAATGGTCTATAGTGCCCCTTGTGGCGACATTGAGAATGAAACACGTACTTGCAGTGCGCTTACACAACAAAGCTCAAAATTAAGCTTATTTAGCTAGAACCGTTTGCATTTGCTTATTTTCGTAGAATATGTTGTGGGATTTTGCAACTGTACCTCTACCTCTAACCTATACGTACAGGCGTAGCTCAAACTGTATTTCTTTACGGTGGTTCATGAATATTGAATAGTTGTTCATATGCAAATGTGGGTGGTCATATGTTAATGAGCTCATGGCTGTGATGTCGTAATTTCTGAACTAGCTGTTTTCACAGTTTAGTTTCAAGAATTGTTCTGGGAGAACTGAAGAGAATGTTTTGAATTTTACATTAAATAGACTTTTGGTAGCTCCATGTACTAGAGAGGCCTACAGTCATGCACATGAATATGCAACTTAATTAAAACATAGAGGCAGATATTAATGTCTAAAGAAGTTTGTGCTGATATGGCTGTTAACTGGTGAACCAGAGGCTCTCAAATGTCTGCACATTTCTGCACTGTAATCAGGCCTTTGTGCGAGAGCAGATAGATTAGTGCATGTACGTCTGTGGCGTTTGCATTTGAGTAGATCTCTCTCACTCTGGTTCAGCCTCAGCACCATTAACATGGTCTAGAATGGACAGAATTCATCATGGTATCATGTTCCCAGTGATGGAGAGATTATTGGATTTAAGTGCTCTAAATGTGACAGACGAACTTCCTGTTTGGCTGTCTCCTCTTATACGTTCATTTAGTCGTTAGATGGTGTACATTTGTACTGCTTTAGCCATCAAGTCAAGTCAAGTCAATGTGCCAAATGGAGAGAAAAAATATGCAATTTGTCTGCATTGCTTTATTGTTTTTAGCGCATTTATCTCTCAAAGGTTTCACAGTAATCCATTTACCACTTTGGGGCTAACAGTGAGTTTGAATGGCAATTTTGTTATGTTATCCTGGTGGGTCATGACCCAGAAATGGGTCAAAGATCTGCTCTGATAGTGTCACGGACAGCAGGGGAGAAAATGCTAAATGCTAATAATAAAAAAACTACTAGCTGTAATCGTAGTGTAGTTTCAGTGTTAGTTCCAGTGTTAGTCTCTGGGACACATGTGGCAGTAGATCTGTGTTGGTATTCTTGGCACGGCCAGCAGGCAGAGGGACAGACTCATAAACATGAAAGCCACGAGCAGACATTAGCGCTCTCTGGTCACACCACGCATTTGAGCATGTTCACCCCGGCCTACTGCACACTGACCTAATGACCCGCTACAGACCGAGGTGACCGGTAACAAGTGCTCTCTCTATCCACACACACCAAGGCAAACAGTCAGACGGGCAGAAGGTGAAACCTCTGTTTGGCGCATGCGACAAGAAATACAGTAGTTCTGTTGTATTGTACAGGAGTGGGCGGTATGACCAAAATCTTATATCACAAAATTTATATCACTATTACAGCACACTGTTGAGCAAAATACAGCTTAAACGGGTCAAAAATGCTTAGCTGTTCTAGCTGGCATCCCAGCCTGGTATGTTTTGCTGGTTTTAATGGGGTTTTGGGTACTTGTCTGATTGTCTTAAGGGAGCTAACCAGCTTAGGCTGCTTTGAAAGTTTTACTCATACCTGGTTTCATAGAAACACATAACTATACCTACATTTTTTCAAAATGATTTCTATGTGACTCGTTGTACATATCACTGCAGTTTCCTGATGAAATAAACACTACAGGCACTACAACAACAATTACTTTTATACTCTTTCACACAAATCACAACAGTTCATTTACAGCACCCCCTGTTGGATCAGTCCTTTCTACTTCCCATGCTCAAACAACTGCCTATTTGACTTCCCACATATTCAAGACTGAGTTTTAAGCCCATACTAGCAGAACAAGAGGATGTTAATATTGCATAGAGAGCCAGACAGATGTTTCATGTTCTCTAGAGTTGGTGCAAAACTCATTAGTTTAATTGTTCACATTGGCCTGTTTTAACGATTTCCGTTTTGGAGTAAAATGCCTCGCAAGCACAAATTAATGGCACATTTTGCTGTTGGATGCTGCCACCTTTAGGTACCAGTTTATCAGATCACTTTACATTAAAGGCCAGGATATGATTGGACAGCACAGCAAAACATTGCCAGTTGAGCCATGGTTATTGTTAAAGCTAACTGACCTGGCTGAGATGCTAACATCATGAGAGTTCACTCATTACCTCACTATAAGCCCCGCCTTTTTATAAAGGGGCGGAGGGTGACCCCTATAATCTGTCATTTGATGTTGAGACATTTTTGAATATTACCCCGAATGCAAAGCAGAGAGTTGGTGTCTACGCCACAACGGCCATCGCAGCGGGCAATTACTCTGGCCATGTTGGCGCGACTCAAAACTCCTGAACCTGTTCGTTCTCCAATCACAGCTGATAGATTGAGCCGACGGCTGCCAGCATCTGCGGGATAGCAGCTAAACCACCGTGCCCCAAATGCCGTGCTGATTAATGGCTGCTGCCCACAGTCAACAGAGGCGGAAATTAAGCATTGGGGTTTAAGTGTTACATTTGTCTGAAGGCTGGAGAGGCATTTGTCAAAATCCACTGCGGTTATGGTAAAGTTGAAACTCCTGCGTGTGAACGTAGATCCTGCCATTCCACACATGGTTCAGGTATTGTGATTTATAACGGCATTTAAACACCTGCCTGAATCCAACTGCTCAACAAGCACTCTTAATCAAAACTGTTTGCTGAGAAACATGGATCATTCATGTTTCAGAGACACAAGGGTTACCTATTTGAAAGAAAAATTTGAAATCAGATTTCTTTTTTTTCTTTTTTTTTTCTTGAAAGCTATGAGAAATAATTTAGAGCAAATGAATACTTATTAAGTCTCCTGTTTCTCAGGTGTTTCTATTGAGAAAAAGTCCATAGTAATCAGTAATAAGGGGCCAAGCCCCGCAGGTGCAAGCCCCTGCTGTATATGATTGTGATTCAGTGGCAGTCCTCAGATCTGTATGGTAAATGTTTTTGAAATTTGGCACACTGGTAGAGAAGAGTTAGAACATTCCTTGTGGTAAATTTGGAGTCTTTATCTCAAACCCTCTAGCACCACCAACAGTTCAAATTTGCACTTATATTTATGCTTATAACTTTGAAACCAGATGGCCCACAAACAAAATTCTTTGCTCATGCCGATTTGCATGAACACCATGGTTATACTTTCCACATAACTAGGTTTTCCGTCATTTAGAATTTTTTGAAAAAACAACTTTTTCTAAATCCTCTTAAGACAAATTCAGTGGCAAGCACACCAAAGAGGTTGTGAAGCCATATTTTGTCAATGCTTTGGCATATTGAAACTAAACTTGATATATGTCATAGCTATCATGCCCTGATGGTACTTAAGCATTTTGGGTAGAGTGCCACCTACTGGTAAAAAAGAGGATATTTTTGCTTATAACTTTTGAATAGTTTGGCCTAAAATCATGCAATTGGTCTCTTTAGATTCCTCAGGGCATACAGTGTCAATTGATACACACTGGTTATATGCCAGCCATTTTGGGCGTCTACCATTTTGAATTTTGTCGTAAAATGGTGCAGTTTACAAACACATTGGCTTATCATTACAAAAATTGGTATGTGTCATCAGCACTATGTTCTAAAGGTACCTTGAAATTTTGTGAAAGTGCCACCTATTGGTCAAAACGTATATGCATTTGTATTGTTACAAGTACTTCTCTACTGTTTTAAACTGTTTGTCCTAAATTAGTCTCAAAAGATAATACGCAAAATGGAGCATACTTGCAACAGATCTGACAAAGTCATGCTTGGCCCCATTATTATGTTGGTCTGATAAAGCCAAAATACTGTTATTCTGTTTTTTTTTTTTTTTAAATCCCTAAACCAAGATCAATATTTCTGACTGTAACTCCTAGAACTTTCAAGCTACATCCACCAAATTTGGCTTTTTCTCTGACTCAGGTTTCTATGACTTTTAGAACTTATCAGAATCGTGGTTATTGCATTGTGGGTAATCAAAAAATTCCATATGTTTACTTTAACGGAATGTTCAAATGTGTCAAGTTCAGAATTGAACTGTCAAAAAATGTAACAGTTAAAATTTAAATGAGGCCTTTAATCTGCTTTAACTTTCTTTCTTTCTTTCTTTCTTTCTTTCTTTCTTTCTTCTAACCTTGTAATCATGTTTTTTTTTTTTATTATTAGTGTTAAACTTTCAGACAAGATTTTGTCAAGCCAACGTCAAACTTTGTCTTTTTAGCTGCTTTTTGCAGCTGTATTCATATTTGAAATTCTTCCAAGACTAAATCTTGGAAGACTAGATCTGACCTATACTATCCACATTTTTTTTTAGCTCTATATTCTTGCTAAATGTCAACAATTGCCAAGTATTTGTCAGGAGGAACTTCTAAGGCGAAGTTCATACCATTTAGTCTCCTGAGCTCTGAAACAGCAACTTCTATCAATTACATTTACCTCTGGGTAGCTTACTAGACTTATTCTAGTGTTCCAAATGTGAAACTTGAGTTTGAAGGATCGGATGAGCTCTCTTAGATCACGGCTTTCCCCTCGACTCGTGAAATGGCACTTGTTGGAAACGGATACCCTGATATCACAAAAGCTACAATCCTCAAGAGCAGCTCGGATAGTTTTGTGGCTGTGGTTAAAGTGCTCTCAGTTGGGATATGAGTTTTACTCACTTGTGTGTCCTGTTTTTCCCCATCCGACCTTGACTGACTCCGAACTGACGATCCAATCTGTCGTATCTTTGAGTTGGGCTCTGGTCGTGGTCTCCTGTGCTGTACTGGGATATCTGGGTTTCCGTTTTCAGTGTTACAGAGCCCACGGTAAGGGCCATGGTGGATTCATGCCCGGGCTTTCAAACAGACTAATGGTTACAAGGCTCTGATCCACGTGCCGTATCGTCTGCCCCTGCCTGGAAAGGCCCTGGATCAGTCGATAACACGCAATTTAGAAAATCAGCCAAGTTTGCAGAAAATAAAAGAGCTCGTGTCGGAAATAAAGATGGATACATAATCTGAGGCTGTGGGACTTTTTCAAGTGTATAGAGTTATTTGTTATCATGAAGCAGAGAGGCGAGTGTTCAGTGAAACGGTTTGAAGTTTGACGCATGAACAGCGTGGCTGACCCACGGCGCTCGCTCACTTTACTGTCGCTGGAAATCTAATTGCCTGAAAAGCGATCAATGGAAAATAAATTGGTTTCTGTGTGGAACTGAACATGTAATAAGCCGAGCTGCTTTAATATGTGCTGCTTTTGCATCTCGAGTCCTGTGTAGACTGCTGCATGCATTTGATTTTTATCATTTACTCAATCACTGCGTCAGTCTTCAGTGTGATTAATCCTTCAGACAGAGGGATGGGGTTTTTCACCTGCAACTTCACCTGCAAACCTGAATAAATACAGAAAATAATGATAGTAATAATGATAATGAGTATATTCAGATTTATTACTATATAGTTAACATTTTAATTGTATATTTATATTTAAAATTAAATATTAAGATTTACTATTATATACTCATATTTATAACATATATTTGGATTTGTAACTATATTCATATTTATAAATATATATTCTGATTTACAACTCTGATTTATAACAATATACTCAAATTTAGAACTATATATGTATATATATATATATATATATATAGCTTTATAATGACATTTGTAACTATATATTCAGGATATGCAACTAATTATTTGGGTTTATAATAATATATTTGGATTTAAACCTATATATTATAAATATATAATCAGATTTATAACTTGATTTATAACTATATATTCAGATTTACTAAAAAATTCTCAGATTTTTTACAATACATTTGAATTTAGAACTATACATTCAGATTTATAACTTTATAAACTTTATATACAGATTAATAACAGTTAATTCTAATTTAGAAGTATACATTCAGATTTATAACTTTATATACAGATTTATAACTATATAATCAGTATTTATAACTATGTATACAGATATAACTTGATTTATAACTACATATATATTCTTGATTTACAAGTATATATATATATATATATATATATATATATATATATATATATATATATATATATATATATATTTGTTTAATTAAATCTGTATAAATGAAATGCTATCATAATTGTCATGAAATAAACACACAATGCAAAAAATCATAATGTTCCCAAATATAGGATTTTTCTTTTTCTTTTTAAGCAGAATATAAGTTTTATGTATTTCATTATTTATTTTATTTTAGGGTGCTACTATGCACTGCTCGATTTCAGATTTACCCACCCCTAAACGTCACATCAAAACAAGTGACCTGTTATTGGTCACATTGCATGTCAATCATGCAGTCTCCTCCTGTCTAAGTGGGCAGTTCTTGTCCAGAATAAGCTGCAGTGTGGACCAGACTTTATACTTGTTGTCAAATGTCTGACCACATGAAACTCAGTTTAACTCAAATATGATCTGTCGTAGAACTCTCTCTCCATCTTTCTTCTTTCCAGCCATTTATCAATTTTACCATCCTCAAATTATTCATCAATGGCCTTCAGTTGATCGGTTTAACGATGGGGTCGCTGACATTAAACGCGGGGACTGTGTTTTATCTGCATGTATGGAGAGAGACTCGTAACTATCATCGTTTGGCATCTGTCTGTGTCAGCATCATTGTTTTAGAGTAACGCTTCACTTGCACAATCTGTTGACGCTATTAAACTCAACATGGCCAGCACAGTGTCGACAGATTGTTCTGATCTCATTACTGAAAGTTTCTTCTGCTGTAAAGCTTCTTGAGGTCGGGCAGGCTGCTGTCAGTCAGGCTGCAGGGGTTTAAGGGTCAAAAATAGGTTCTTCTTCTACATAGAAGTAATCCATAAGACTGTGTGTGTGTCTTTGCTCGACCATGAGTCCTGTTTTCATGCTCTCGTTGTGAACGCACATTAATCACTTTGACACCGGCTACTTTCTGCCTCACGGAAATATAGTGCAGTCAGCTTTTCCTGAGTAAACTGTGTACGTGTGATAGAAGTTTACAACGTGAAGATGTTTATTTGTGTAACTTCAGAGAGGCATTTTCAAGAGATTTCATGTGAAAGGGCTTCATACGTGTACTGAAAACAATCGAACAAACGCGCAAACATGTTTTATTTACACACTAATCACCGTAAACGTCTGGCAATCTTTTTGTCGGTTTTATTATGTGCGACAAATCAAAGTGAATCCAACTGTAACAGATAGAGCAGAACAATTTAATCAATTTATCGTATAAAATAAGCCAATTTGATTTGCTGTATTTTATTATGTTGGCTTGACAAAGTTTTATACCAAAGTTGTCAGTTATCGCTCCTCCTACAGCTTTTAAGCTACATCCATAAAATTTGGCACAGACCTTCAGCCAAATCTGACTCAGGCTGCTTTGACTTTACTAACTGATCGGACTTGCGGTTTTCTTGTAACGAACAATCAAAATTCCCAAAAAATCCCATTGACTTAAATTGATAGAATGTTCTAACTAACGACACTCTAATAACTTGCCAGAACAATGCCTAGCAACCAATCAGAACACCCTAGGAACCATCCAGAATACCCTAGAATTCAGTCAGAACACTGTAGCAATGTCTAGCAACCAGTCAGAACACCCTAGCAACCATCCAGAATACCCTAGAATTCAGTCAGAACACTGTAGCAATGTCTAGCAACCAGTCAGAACACCCTAGCAACCATCCAGAATACCCTAGAATTCAGTCGGAACACCTTAGCAATGTCTAGCTACCAGTCAGAACACGTGCATGACTTTATTTCATCTGCTGAACACAAACGAAGGTTTTTAGAAGAATATCTCAACTCTGTAGGTCCATACAATGCAAGTGAAGTTTGAATAGTTGAAAAGCAGAATGTTCTCATTGTATCATAAAAAAAAAGAATAAACATTGAAAGTAGTCCAAATGACTTTTCGACACTATTTTATAAATGTTTTGAAGGCGTATGAGACATATTGTATGAACAGCATTTGTGAAGAACAGACTAACATTTAAATTGCTTACCTTTTTTGGCTCTCAAAATTATTATAATTTTTATTTTTTTTTGGTTACATACATTGAAATATGGTGCATAAAGACACTTCACGAAAGGATTGATATTAATGATTGTGCCTTTTTTTTAAATCACGACACGCTGGTTTGAATATGCATATTTGCGAATGAGATTTTCAACATGAATTTCTGACAAAGCTATCGTATGGCTTCAGAAGACTTGGAATATGGCACACAAGTCACATGGTGCTTTTTAGAGCTTGACAGCCCCTGATCGCTGTGCTTTCAGTGTATGGAAAAGCACAATTTAAAAATTCTGCTAAACATCTCCTTTTGTATTCCACTGAAGACAGAAAGTCATATGGGTTTAGAACAACAGGGAGACTAAATGATTCATTTTTGGCTGAAAAGAGCAGAATTCATGGCATTTCCTCTCCACTCAAAGACCATTTCGATTTGTTGAACTAGAAATTGCTCAGTCCTCCATTAAAAGGCCGATGCCAAACATCTGCTGTGCAGAATTACCAACCTGTATCTATTATAGACATTGCTGTTGATTTACACTCTCGAATAAAGCGGCATCTAAACATCTGTGTGTAATATCAAAGTTTGAACGCACACCTGTTTAAAGAGATGACTTTGAACAAGTATTCTAACTTCTGTATGCTTGTGTAGTTTGGAAACTAACTTTCAGAGTGGGTATGTAAAACCAAACAGTTTCCCTGAATTTTGCTTAGAATGTTAGTCAAGGTTTCTTGCACCAAAACAATCAATACTTAAGTTTTTCTTTACCATTTTCTACCCTCTCTCTGACTTTTACCATTAAACAGGCTGTTTTGGCTACTGCACTTTAAAGACTTCTATATGCAGTTGACTTATGATCGTATGTACGTATGTTGTTCACACTGGGGTTCATCAGGATGGGTCAAGTTACTGAATCTTGATTCCAGGTGTTGAAATGTACATTTTGCGGACATACAGTATGTTAATGGTCTCATGGATGTCAAAAACAGGACTTGTGATTGCATTTGAATTGCATTTGAACCGGAACCACTATATTAGATGATATATAATTGCCTGTTATATATATATATATATATATATATATATATATGTATATATGTATATAGAAAGGGTCATTTGGAACATTAAAGGAACACCCAACAGATATTTGTATCAGGTTTAGCAGTGATTTCTGTTATGTATCTTTGTTTATTGTGCATGCAGATAAATGCTGATGCCTGATTTCTCCTTCAAAAGTGTGTTGTTTATAAAACGAGTATTTGTGTTCTCTCCTCACACCGTTTTCCCCTCTACTTCCTGTGTGTAATGAGGCACTGTGCGCTAAATGTAAATAAATGTAAATCGGCGGCACCGTTGACATGACAGATGACTCGGTGCGTCGGGTGCGATTGGCGTCCTCCAGGCAGATGCGTTTTGATTTACTGTGAGCTGTCTGCATACCTCCACGATGAATCAGCTGTGATTTATGACGCTGCGCTTAAAAATACAGCACCAGAAAATCACTCATGAGCTTCATATCAACAATAAGTGTAAACTTCAGTTTGATTATTTCTTGAATAGTCTGCTCGCAACGTTTTGAACAAATAGGAAGCAATTGCCAGCGATAAAAGATGGTTGTTTTGTTTCATTTTGTATTCCAGATGGTGTACGTATGTCTCTATATATCTTCCTTTTGAAGATTGTATTGTTTCTTTTTGTCTGGTTTAATGCTGCATGACCATTGTTGGAGCTTGTCAAGAACAACTTTGATTTTGGGTTTGTCCCAAAAGTTACAAAATGTTTTAAAAGATTTAATAGCTAGACCCTGAAGTCTCTCTCTCTCTCTCTCTCTCTCTCTCTCTATGTGAGTGTGTTGTTATTGTCAGTGTCAAATGAGTGACGTGGATCTCATTTCACAGTGTGTCATGAATGATTGGATTCTCTCTCATGCTCAACACATGACAGAGACCTCAGAGCACACAGATCCTGTGTGTGGAAAGTGCTTTAAACATCAGTGCCGTGTCACATACAAGAAAAACATAAATATCCTCATGTTACAGACTCTTGGGCTGATGTCAAACAAGAGCTATAGAGGCAAAGAGAGTGAGAACATTAAAGGGGTTTCAGGGGTTATATTGCCAGTTCTCATGCATGCAGAGAGTTCAAATTTTTCTTTACAAACATAAAAACTAAATTTATATTGGTGCATCCCTAATAATAATAATAATAATAATAATAATAATAATAATAATAATAATAATATATTTTATTTTAATATATGATCATTATTATTACTTTTATTATTATCATTATTATTATATTATTATAATCAAACTCTAGTATCATATCAGCAGAAAGTTTTCTAATAATCGAAAATCAGTATCGGCACACACATTTTGTATTGGTGCATCTCTAATAATAAAATTATTGTTATTATTATTATTATTATTATTACCAGACTATATCATTAGGATCAGCAGATGTTTTTTTTTTTTAATAATCAGATATCGGTAATGGCTCATCCATTTTGTTTTGGTGCATCTCTGATAATGAAAATGTATTATTGTTATTAATGTTATTATTAATATTATTATTATTATTATTATTATTATTATTATTATTATGAAAATAGAGTAGTGTGTCAGCAGATGTTTTTCTAATAATCCGATATCAGTATCAGCTCACAAATTTTGTATTGGTGCATCTCTAATAATACAATTATTATTATTATTATTATTATTACTAATTTTTTTTATTTATTTTTTTTTATCAGACTATGTTATGGGTATCACCAGATGTTTTTCTAAATAATCAAATATCAGTTTCAGCACATACATTTTGCATTTGTACATATGTACCTACTAATAAAATTATTATTATTATTATTATTATTATTATTATTATTATTATTATTATTATTATTATAGTATCAGTATTAGTGGATGTTTTTCTAAATAATCAAAAATTGGTTTTGGCACATCAATTTTGTATTGGTACAACCCTAATAATAATATAAAAATGAATAATATTAACAACAACAATAATAATAATAATAATAATAATAATAATAATAATATTTATAATAATAATAATAATAATAATGACAGATAATTATTATTATTATTATTATTATTACCAGACTATGGTATCGGCATCAGTGGATGTTTTTCTAAATAATCTAAAATTGGTTTCGGCACATAAATTTTGTATTGGTGCAACCCTAATAATAATAATATAAAAACTAATAATAATAATTATTATTATTATTTGTAGTAGTGTAGTAAGAATGATGCATTCTGTGTGTTTGTTGGTCCTATTTATTTTTTGTGTCACAATTCCTTAAAATTGCCCTCAGAAGTTTTTTTTTAAATATATTTTATTTAGTGTAATTGTGTCTGTATTTAAATCACAATGTGACAAAAGTTCAGGCCTTGTGTTGCCATCTATAATAGTTAACTAAAATATATCTTAGTGGTGCTTGCCTGCGAAAAACTAGATTACACATTGCTAGAGTGTCGTGGGTTGTTGCCAGGGTGTTTTAAGTGGTTGCTAGGGTGTTGTGAATGCTTATAAAAGTTGCTTACTTGTCCAAGTCAAAAGAGTTCAAGACTCTATGATATTCTGATCTCCAGATATGACTCGGGTCTCTCCTTCAATGTAAGTCTATTGGATTTGTTTTATTTTCCACCAGGTAGAAGTCAGATCTGACGTTTAACACTTAGCCTAATATATTAGAGGTTTGTTCAGATCACTAACTCTAAATATGAACAACAATAATAGTGATGCTTGACTTGAGCACTAATAAAAGATACAGACTGAAACATGTTCCACCTGCAAGAGAGAGATTGACTGTTCTTTATATTGATGTGAATGATCATGTGTCTGTGGTCTGCTTTACAGACATCGACTCCTCTGTAATGTCCATTCTGACTAATGCAGCGCTGTCTCTCTCTCTCTCTCTCTCTCTCTCTCTCTCTCTCTCTCTCTATAGATCCACAGCACACTATAACACTCAGCTTTATTAATCAGACTGGACACATCTAACTGACGTAAGCATATGTGTGTGAGAGAGAGTTATTCTCTACAGAGTGGCTTGCTATTTGCTGTGAAACGAGTGTGCTGACTGCATTATTGTAGAGTAGACGGATGAGTGTGTGTGTTGTCATGTCTTTTTTGTCAGAGGAAAATGCTGTGTTTTGTTGTCAGAGATAAACATGGGCACCGTTTTAAAACCTAGTGAGCTTGTTTGTTGTCTAATATTTACATTCAGTGGTCCAGTGGCATTTGCTTTAAAACTACATGGGCAGTACAGCTTAACTTTTATAAGAAGGGTCACAATGACACATTTAAAATATGTAGAAATTAAAAATAAGTCAGTATATTATTTATTGCACAAATATTACATGCAACTTAATTTGTCAATCTGTTCGAAATAGATTTATAATAAGGGCTTTTCTAATGTACACAGGCATCAGATGGAAACTTTTGGAGCATCTCACTTTGGTTGCGTCACGTCATTAACACAGTTTTTAGGTCACTCAGTCAAATGTCAGTTAAATGTTGTTTGTAACTCGAGATCCCTGCATTTGGAATTGCGCTTCATCCAGCTGATTGAACACAAGAGTGCATTCACATCTTGTGCTATCTCTAGTGTCAAGTAAGTGAGGGAGTGAGGTTTGTTCTCTGTTCAGCGGTGTTTCGCCTACACAGCTGGAGTTTCGCTTACTGCCCCCCACTGAAAACAGGTGGTACTTCAAGCTTGAATGGCTCCTATTGTATATTCCTTATTACGGTCCCAGGACATTATTAATTGCAAAATTTGTATTGTTAATGTTTTTAACGCATTATTTTTTATATAATTAATCGCACTGAATTAACGCATTAAATCAATGGCCCAAGTAAAAATATCGAAACATTTTCAAAACAAGATAAATTTACTTGAGAAGCAAAATAAATATTTTGCCTTGTTTCCACAGCTTATAATGAGAAACAAATATTTGCAAATGGGGTAAAAAAAGAAATAATAAAAAAAATAATAATAAAATATATATATATATATATATTTTTTAAGGGAAAATATATATATATATTTTTTTTACAGCATGGCAAATATTATTTATTTATTTTTTGTTGTTTTGTTTACAGCATAAAACCCACCTAATATTTTATTTTTTATTTCTCTCGAAAATCAAGACCTAAAATATTTTATCATGTTGCTCCTCAAGTATACTAGCCCTGTATGTTTTTTTGAAATTGAGTCTAAATCGAACCTCAAACAGTGCAGTATGTCATCAACACATACACAGCGACTCCTCTAGAGTTTCATAAGTGATCTCAACAATGTCTCAAACTGTGCTCAGAATTTTCAAGATTCCTATGTCAGAAATCTCAATATGAACTCAAACATTTCTCATTCAATTCTCCCAAGAGCAATGACCTGAGCTATGCTTTCTGCATTAATTTTATAGCTCTATACCATACTCAGTGTCAACTATTGACTCATTTGTGTCTATTTTTATTTCTCATAAGGGGTCTGGCACTTATGAGACTGCTGGGACAGGTGTCAGGTCCTCAGGTCAGTGTTAACTAGCTGATGTCAGGTTCAGTTCAGTCTTGCATCACATTTTCCCTACTGTAACACTTCCTCTGAAACCATTTCAGAGGATATTTCAGCTTCGTTAAACAGAGCTGTTAATACGTAAATATATTCTGAATTGTGTCTGTGAATTACTATGTTGTCATAAATTCAATGCGTTTCATTCCTCGCGTCCTGTGGGTTTCTCTATTACAACAGATGGAGAAACAAATGCCCCACAGACCAATTAAACCATCAGGAAATGAGTGTTTTTTGGATTCTGTACCAATTTAAAGAAGAAAAAAAATTATATTGAACAACAACCCCAAGATGATCTAATTTGAGATAGAGGAAAGTATGTAAATAAAGTCAGACTCCAGGCATTTTTCATACTATTTAGTGCAAAAGAACCATATATTTATTATTAATTTATTTACCGTATTGCTTTTATTTTATTAGTGACCTAGAAATAGTGCTACTCTTTGTTTTCTTTTTTTTCTTTTTTTTTCCTGAATTTTAAAACGCACTGTTTATTTCTAGGTTTAAAAAAATAAACCTATTCAAAACTTATATATACAGGTGCATCTCAATCAAATTAGAATGTCGTGGAAAAGTTCATTTATTTCAGTAATTCAACTCAAATTGTGAAACTTGTGTATTAAATAAATTCAGTACACACAGACTGAAGTAGTTTAAGTCTTTGGTTCTTTTAATTGTGATGATTTTGGCTCACATTTAACAAAAACCCACCAATTCACTATCTCAAAAAATTAGAATACATCATAAGACCAATAAAAAAACCATTTTTAGTGAATTGTTGGCCTTCTGGAAAGTATGTTCATTTACTGTATATGTACTCAATACTTGGTAGGGGCTCCTTTTGCTTTAATTACTAGGACCTTGGTTTCCAAATGAAATACAAAACTTGCTCTCATCTGAAAAGAGGACTTTGGACCACTGGGCAACAGTCCAGTTCTTCTTCTCCTTAGCCCAGGTAAGACGCCTCTGACGTTGTCTGTGGTTCAGGAGTGGCTTAACAAGAGGAATACGACAACTGTAGCCAAATTCCTTGACATGTCTGTGTGTGGTGGCTCTTGATGCCTTGACCCCAGCCTCAGTCCATTCCTTGAAGTTCACCCAACTCGATTTTGCTTGACAATCATAAGGCTGCGGTTCTCTCGGTTGGTTGTGCATCTTTTTCTTCCACGCTTTTTCCTTCCACTCAACTTTCTGTTAACATGCTTGGATACAGCACTCTGTGAACAGCCAGCTTCTTTGGCAATGAATGTTTGTGGCTTACCCTCCTTGTGAAGGGTATCAATGATTGTCTTCTGGACAACTGTCAGATCAGCAGTCTTCCCCATGATGGTGTAGCCTAGTGAACCAAACTGAGAGACCATTTTGAAGGCTCAGGAAACCTTTGCAGGTGTTTTGAGTTGATTAGCTGATTGACATGCCACCATATTCTAATTTTTTTGAGATAGTGAATTGGTGGGTTTTTGTTAAATGTGAGCCAAAATCATCACAATTAAAAGAACCAAAGACATAAACTACTTCAGTCTGTGTGCATTGAATTTATTTAATACACGAGTTTCACAATTTGAGTTGAATTACTGAAATAAATGAACTTTTCCACGACATTCTAATTTATTGAGATGCACCTGTATATTATTTTTTTTTTATTTTATTTTTTTTTACTTTATTGTTTGTCAAGTATGTAGTACTAGAGAGCGCCTTCGAAAGTGTCTGCTTTTGGTGGAGGGAAATGGTGTCCCATTGTGAGAGACAGACAAGCGTACATGTTGAAATATTTGCGTTTTCTATCGAAAATGTATTCGTGTGGACGTGGCCTAAAAAGAAGCTTTAGGACCAAAGCAAAAAAGCACCGTTGGTAATTTGGAGTTGTTTTGGATTCAAGTAATGTCAGAGTGACAAGTCTGATTCTCGTCATAATCATGCAGCCCCAGTAGAAATTCAACTTTACCCACATCACTGTGAGGTGGGTGGGACGGTAACATACCGCACCGCATACTGTCTGCTATCAGTTCAAATTCAGGAATTCAATTCACTTGTGAACACTGCACAACCCTGTTTATGTGTGCGTGAGCGAGAGTTTTGTAACAGTTTTGATCTAACAGAAACCCTGCAGAGTTCTCACTGATACTCCAACATGAATATGACTCCCCTGGATTATTTTACTCTCCTTTGATTTATGAGCACTGTGCTCTGCCTGTGATGTTCATAATTAATGTGCACAGCGTTGGGCCGAGCGACCGCGGACTGATGTATGCACAACATATGGCCGAGAGAGAGAGAGAGAGAGAGATTATCACTGCACCATGGCTCTCAGCTGCTGATTCAGCGATGTACCGCACTACACCACACGCTGAGCAACAGAGCAACACACACGATCACAGTGTGTCCGCTCCCATTCACTCTCACTGCATCTCTATGCTTCTCGCTCGTTCTGAGACAAGAGACTGTATTATTGTAATTTGTTGCTCAGAGGTTGATCTTTCATAGCTCATGAGACATGATGGAGTTTTCAGTTATGAATCGATTAAGTATTAACTTTGTCTTTGGTGTTTTTCCTTAGATAATTTCAACTCGTCCCACCTTTTCTTTAAAAAGTGCAAAACACGAGGCAAGTACAGTGGAAGTGAATGAGGCCAATTTTTGGAGGGTTTAAAGGCAGAAATGTGAAGCTTATCATTTTATAAAAGCACTTACGTTAATTATTCTGTTAAAATGTGCGTATTATTTGAGCTGTAAAGTTGTTTAAATCATTGTTTTTACGGTCATTTTAAGGTTTTAGGGTTTACAGCATTATGTCGTCGTGGCAACGAAGTTGCAAAATTGGATATAATTTTACACAGGAAAGGTTATTAAGAAATGTTATCACACTAAAATCATATTAACACACATATTGTTTATGTCTTGTGGCTATACTTTTGAAAAAGTGAGTGTTTTAATGTTTACAGTTTGGCCCCCATTCACTTCCATTGTAAGTGCCTCTCTGTAACCTAGATTTTAGCTTTTTTTTTTTTTTTTTTAAAGAAAAGAAGAGATGAGTCAAATGTTGTGGTAATCAATATAATGCCACATTTGCTGCTTAACTTGTATTGAACCTGTAATATTCCTTTAAGAAGGCTCAAATGAGACATTTTTTACATACAGTAATATCTGTATGTACACATTAAAACACATGGCTTAAAAAAAAAACAGATACGTAAAAATCACATATACTTACATTGAACGAAGGACCAGAGCCATATCTAGAGACCAGAATAGAGTGCAACAGTCTGGTTCAGAAGGTAAAAATAAATGTTTTCATCCCATCCATTTTATTCCATAGAGTAATTGATTATAAAATATAACTTTTAAAACTTTTGATATTAACAGTTTTATTGATTCCAAAAATAAAACATACAAACACAACATACAAAATGGAATCAATTATTCACATTATCCCCCCCCCCCCCCCCAACAAACATGCAGTATTGTGGTCACCAACAATTAGATCATCAAATTAAAATAAATACAAAAAATACATTAAAAAAAACAAGATATACATTCAAACAAAATCAATAAAACACATACCCAACTAAACTACAAATCCCTCTCCACAGCCATTCCCTGAGAACCATCCAAAAAACCCAAATAACCCCCCCACTTCCTGATGAACAAATCCCATTTCCCCAGCCTTCTAAAAAACATCTCCTCAAATGCCGCCACCTCGCCCATCTCCCCGCACCATTCCCTAAATCAGGGTACCCCAGCTGACTGATTTTTTTACCAATCATGACTCCGGCTAGGACCCAACTTTTTAAAAACATCCAGTGAGGGGCAGTTCTGCAGATGTAAATGCCTCGTTGATGAGAGAGGTCAACAGAGAATGGCCAGACTGGTTTGAACTGACAAAGTCTACGGTAACTCAGATAACCGCTCTGTACAATTGTACTGAGAAGAATATCATCTCTGCTATTCTGAGATGCGGGTTGGCGCTGTTTTGTGCGGCATGAGGGGGACCTACACAATATTAGGCAGGTGGTTTTAATGTTGTGGCTGATCGGTGTATCTTGCAGCAAAAGGCGAACAGAAATCTTTGGGTTTGTGAGAGAGAGTTAGAGTCATACTGATAACTCCTAATCAGATTCCGATCAAGTCTACAGGGATTTCAATTCCAACAACACTTTTCCAAAGGAAAGAAAACCTTCCACTCAGGGATGTAGTCGACCACTATATGAAGCAAGCTAACTTGGTTTTAAACACCCCCAGAACAAACTGTGATTCGATTAGTGCGAGGATTCCATGCATCTAATTACACTTCCGGTTTTTTCCCTCTTCAAGATCAATCTCTGATCATTTAACTTCCTCATCATGTAGTTTGGGCGACACATTGGTGTTTGGCTATGGTCTGTGGGAAAAAGAAACAATGAGGAAATGTCCTCTTAATGCATCTCTGTTTTCAATATTTTGCGGCTCGGCTATTAGCAGAGATTAGACATTGAGGAGCTGTCGTGGTTCGGCGAATGAACGAGTGCTGCCACACGGCTGTGTTTTAAATGATGAAATGGATTGTTTACTGTCTGTCGGGCGTATTGACAGCTAGAGACGATTACTGGAAAAACACAATCTCGCAAAGTCTGTCTAACACCATCATTACCCATAATGCATTGCAGCCGTGATATTGATGTTACAGAATGCCTCATGATGTGTTTGGCTCCATGGTAAAATATGAGCCATTTGAGATGCAGTCTGTTAAATAGTTTGATAAATGTAAAAACAAGCTAAGACATTCATTTTAAAAGGAAGATTTGTAAACATACCTCTTTAAAATAAACGCTCTGATTAGTACCAAAAAGGGTTTGACAGTTTTTTAAAGTCCTACAAAAAACACTGATCTGAAGACCCTACAGTATAAGGAAACATCCAGAACGTTGTTAATCTCCAAAGAACTATAAATCAGCTCAATAAAATGCATTTATTTTTCTACATCTAATGCATCTGGGGTTTTTTTCCACCAAAAACCGAACATTTTGAAAATGCTCTCCATTACCATATACTTTGAAACACCATAACATAAAGAAACTGAAAACAAAGTTTCAAATTTTATTTTTAAGACCACATCCATGTTTTCATTTGTAAATGCATTTTTTTTGCTTCGTTTACATCTCTCATCCACACTAGAACAGCATTTTCCTCCACTGAAATCTGACCCTTTCGAAAAAAAATTTAGTACCACATACTATATATATAAAAAAATAAAAAAATAAAAAATAAAAATAAAAATGAATAAATAAATAAAAAAAGACTTTTAACCTTCCTTTGAGGTGAGTAACCACGCCACCACGAGGACCTCGTAAGTAGTGGGAATTGGGCATTCCAAATTAGGAGAAAAGGGGATAAAAAATTGTTTTTTTAAAAGATGCATTCCCAGTGAGAGACAAAAAAATGTGTGTGAGGGTATGGGAGAGATGCTAAATGTAAGTGTTTATAAGAAAAAAATCTGATTTATAGATTTCCAAAAAAATCTACATAATATCATATCTATCCTTCTGATGCTCTTCGTCCTGACCTGTAAAACCTTCAGACTTTAAAGCTCTTTTAAATGTGTGCTATTTTAAACAATGGGCACACGGACACACAGCCGCTGGCTCCTGGACAGGACCGTGACTGTGTTGGCATATCAACAGCCTCATGTTGTTGGCGGTACTGCTCGCCCTGCGGAGGCTTTTGCCATTGATCCAGAGCAAGCGCTTGTTAGTCTGACCAGACAACACGGCAACGGGGGCGTATATAAACCGCCAAGGCAGCTTACGTCCGAGTCGCATGCCACAACTCGCCCACCGTCTCCTCCTCCGGAGTCAGCAGCAACTGAGGTCGCTGCAGACCACTCACATCCTAAGCGGCCCGAACCGTACAGTGGATGCGCTGTCGCAGAGGGTGACGCTCAGGGGAGAGTCGAGACTCCACCCCCAGGTGGGCCAGCTGTTTTGGAGTCAATTCGGTGAAGCACAGGTAGACCTGTTCGCTTCCCGGAAATCCTCCCACTGCCCATTCTGGTACTCTCCGACGGGGGCTCCCCTCGGCACAGACCCACTGGCACACAGCTGGCCCCGGGGGCTGCGCAAATGTGCTCTCCCCCATTGTGCTGGCTTGCACAGACTTTGTGCAAGGTCAGGGAGGACGAGGAAGCACTGTACTGGCCCACTCAGACTTGGTTCTTGGATCTCATGCTCCTCATGACAGCCCCTCCCTGGCATATTCTCATGAGGCAGGACCTCCTCTCTCAGGGATGGGGCACCGTCTGGCACCCACGCCCAGACCTCTGGAATCTCCATGTCTGGAAAGCCCTGGACGGAACGTGTAAGACTTTAAGTGGCTTACCACTGGCAGTGGTAGACACGGTCACTCAGGCCATGGCTCCGTATATATGACGCAGCTATTTGCCCTGAAGTGGCGTTCATTCGAAAATTGGTGTTCTTCCTGAGGCGAAGGCCCCTAGAGATGTGCAGTCGGTCAGTGCGTCCCTCCCTGCAGGAGAGGCTGGAGGGGCAGCTGTCCCCCTCCACCTTGAAGGTGTATGTGGCCGCCATAGCAGCGCACCACAACGCGGTGGACGGTAAGTCCTTGGGGAAGCACGACCTGATTATCAGGTTCCTGAAAGGTGCCAGGAGGCTGAATCCTCCTAGACTTTGCCTCTTTCCCTCAGAATCTCTCTGTGGTCCTTCTGGGCCTTTGGAGAGCCCCACTTGAGCCACTAGAGTCAGTCGAGCTGAAAGCCCTCTCTTTGAAGACAGCCCTCCTGACTGCGCTCACGAAATCCATCAACTACATGACGTCTTGTGGGGCGTTGGGGGAGGTTACGTGCGGACTGATGCACCTGCTATTATGCACACAGCAGCTTGCTTGCACCTGCATCGGCAGTTCACGTAACACGGTCCAGCTGTTGTGGCGTTTTTCTATAGGGACCCCTAGTGTCACTACATAGACAGAACGTCAAGTGAGTGACAGAAGAGGAACATCTCGGTTACTATTGTAACCTCCGTTCCCTGATGGAGGGAGCGAGACAGTGTGTCCCTCTTGCCACAATGCTGTACTATCCGCTGAAATGGCCGGGACCTTGTCTCGGCTCCTCAGCACAAAACCTGTATGAGTGGTTGGGAGCCAGCTCCTTTTATACCTGTATGTCCAGGGGAGTGGCATGCAAATTCCACTTGCCAATTCTCATTGGCCTTTTCTCAAAGATTGGAGGTGTTTTGGGCTCCCAGGAGCAACCCCTAGTGTCACTACATCGACATAATGTCTCGTTCCCTCCATCAGGGAACGGAGGTTACAACAGTAACCGAGATGTTTTCTGGATGGTTGCTAGGGCATGCTATGCAGTTATCAAGGTGATTGCTGCTGTGTGTTTTGGCGCATTGCTACAGTATGTGGTTGCCAGGCTGTTACTATGCTGTTGCTAAGTTGTTTTCTGTGTTTTTTGCACATTGCTTTGCACTTGACAGGGTGTTCTAGGTGGTTGTCAGGTTGTTGCTATGCTGTTAAGTTGTTTTAACTGTGTTTAAGCACATTGCTATGCAGTTGCCTGGTTGTCAGGTTGTTGTTATGCTGTTAAGTTGTTTTAACTGTGTTTCAGCACATTGCTTTGCAGTTGACAGGTTGTTCTAGGTGGTTGTCAGGTTGTTGCTATGCTGTTAAGTTGTTTTAACTGTGTTTCAGCACATTGCTTTGCAGTTGCTAGGGTGCTCTGGGTGGTTGTCAGGTTGTTGCTATGCTGTTAAGTTGTTGTAACTGTGTTTCAGCACATTACTTTGCAGTTGACAGGGTGTTCTAGGTGGTTGTCTGGTTGTTGCTATGCTGTTAAGTTGTTTTAACTGTGTTTCAGCACATTGCTTTGCAGTTGACAGGGTGTTCTAGGTGGTTGTCAGGTTGTTGCTATGCTGTTGCTATGCTGTTAATTTGTTTTAACTGTGTTTCAGCACATTGCTATGCTGTTGCCAGGGTGTTCTGGGTGGTTGCTGGGTGGTTGCTTATATGTGACTTGAATGTGCCATTAAAGGGATAGTTCGTTTAAAAATGAAAATTCTCTCATAATTTTCTCACCCTTATTTGATCCAAGATGTGTCTGATTTTTTTTTTTTTTTTTCTGCAGAACACAAACAAAAAAAAGATTTTCAGAAGAATATCACTGTTATTTAGGTCAATTCAACATAAGTAAATGGTGGCCAGACCTTTGAAGCTCCAAAAAGCACATAAATGCAGCATAAGAGTCCATTAGACTCCAGTGGTTTCATCAATGACTTCTGAACGGATCAAATTGGTTTTTGGGTGAGAATAGACCAAAATATAACTCCTTTTT
Organism: Myxocyprinus asiaticus; assembly: GCF_019703515.2. Classification (NCBI taxonomy): domain Eukaryota; kingdom Metazoa; phylum Chordata; class Actinopteri; order Cypriniformes; family Catostomidae; genus Myxocyprinus; species Myxocyprinus asiaticus. The sequence goes on along the minus strand of NC_059356.1, from coordinate 47,798,750 downwards.
CGACTATAAATTTTGACATTAGCAGTCTTCTTGGCGATCAGGATTTCAAGTTTGATTACACTTCCTTTAGCGCCACCTAGGACACTGCGCATGCATCAAGCACTAGAAAGTGAAATCAAGCTTGAAATAATGATCGTGCCAAGAGATTGCAATGGCAAGATATACAGTGAAAATGAGTTACAGTTTGGTTTGTTTTCACCCAAAACCAACTGTATCACTTCAGAGGACATGGATTTAACCACTGTAGTAGTATGGATAACTTTATGCTCCCTTAATGTGCTTTTTGTATCTTGAAATATCTGGCCACCATTCACTTGCATTGAATTAACTTATAGAGCTGAAATATTCTTCTAAAATCTTTGTTTGTGTTCTGCAGATGAAAGAAAGTCATTCACATTTGGGATGGCATAAGGGTGAGTAAATGATTAACACCACCAATCAAATAAGTTACCATGGGTTTAATGAACTGTTCCATAATTTATGCAATTTACCTGTACTTTTGATACTTAAGTAAATTGAATATCAGTTACTTTAATACTTTTACTTAAGTCGTTTTCTCATGAGCTACTTTAACTTTTACTTGAGCCAATTTCCATGAAGGTATCTTTACTTTTACTCAAGTATGACAAATGGATACTTTAAACAACACTGCATTCAGGCTCGATTGCTCTTTCTGAGTACCAAAGATCTGAATTCGTGCCACAAGTTCAAAACTGCAAATTGAATTCCAATTAAACATGTTTAAATTCAAGTCCTAAAATTCAAGTTCAAGTCCTAATGGCACATATTTCATTCCATGTGTTCTTTGTAGAATGCCGTTGCAGGTATGAAACTAGATTCTCTCTCTCTGTTCATAAACACACAAACATGTTTAATGACTGTAATTAGTCACAAGATCTTAATGACTCCACTGGACTGCCCAGCAATAATCATACACTGTATATCCTGTAAAGGTTATCATATATTATAATTATGTCTATTATTAATGATAAACATCTAATGGTGCAATGGTGTGATTACTCAAGAAACAAAGTCCTGTGAGTGTTCACTGTCAACCGAGACTTTAAATTGAACTTTAATGTCATAACATTTGATATTATGTACTTACCACATTGTTTGTGTAAATCTTAGATTTATTCAAGTGATCTACAGTGTTAAACACAAGAGATGTGTTCTGTCTCAGAGATAATTAGAGTTAATTAAAAATATACTGATTCAACTATTTTATAGTTACCATTAATCATGTTATACATTATTTGAGATTAATCTTTGGAATAACAGATTTAAATGAACATTCGTTTTTTTCTTTTTTTTTTTTTTTTGCATACACACATGTCTCCAGTAAGACAAAAAAATGTGGCCTAATGGAAGATCTGGCTTGTCAGGTCAGTAACCGCCCTGTAGAGGACAACACCATTGTTTCTTGTAGGATACAGTTATTGGCTGACAGCATTTGCTGTCCAATGTTTGTAACTTCAAGCCTTCATTACAATTAATGTGACTGCTTGTAATTTCAGGCCTCCTGTAACTGGTTGCGAATTCAGGTCTGGAGTTTTGGCACAGATCAAACAATATCATGTGTGCGAGCAAGAGAAAGACAGAAATGTATATCTTTTAGAGACACAAACAGATGCTGAGTGTGTGTGTGTGTGTGTGTGTGTGTGTGTGTGTGTGTGTGTGTGTGAACACAGTGGGTAAACTAGTTTGATGGGGATTACAGAGGACTAGAATCTGCCTGAAGCTCAAACCTACATCAACAGGAGAAAACAGGTCATCAGCTTGGGGAATACTGCTGTAAATGTGTGTGTGTGTGTGTGTGTGTGTGTCTGTGTGTGTGTGTGTGTGTGTGTGTGTGTGTGTATGTTTACCACTTTGATGTCTATAGTACAGAGTTTGCAGGTTTCAGCTGACGTCAGTCAAAAACAGTGATGTGCAACAGTGGTTGACTAATCGACTACTCTTGCAACAACTGACTTGACAAGTAGTAATGTCGATTACTACCATTGATATTTTTAGTGGTTATGGTTTTAAAGGGAGATGCAACTCCCAAATTAACTGAGAGGCGCAACTTCTTAGAGAGTGTTTTTGCTTGATTATATCTTGCTGTGCTTAAAAGTGAATAGTAGCCAGCACAGTAAAATCTTCTGGAAGAAGTTTTGTCTCTTTAATGCTTTAAATGTGGTCCAAAACGGTGCATCACCAAAAGACACTCACTATCGGATGTTAAATCCTCTGCTGTGAGTAATGTTCCCGTATTTGTGAGGTGCATTGGAGAGAAAGTATTTTGCTAAATCTGTCTGGCACTGCTTAAATAACTAGTTGCAGTAAAAAGGTTTAAACGGCTTGATGTCATGAACTAATGTGTGCCCACATCATTATCGTGCACTTCTGCGCTTTTGAATGTGCAGCGAGGATCACACTGAGACTCCCAAGTGCTCCAGTTACATTGAAGCACATCATTCTGCGTTCAGGATGTGCATAAGGGGTTTGTATTGGAGCCTTTCTTAATTCTTACTTCTCTTACATTGATAGTTTTGTGCAAAAATATGTTATAGTTATTTATTTTTTATTTTTTGTTGAATATCTGCTAGTTATCGTGTTGAAGTGCTGAGCTTTGCCTCCATAAGTCCCTCTGAAAGGTGTCTGATCAGTGTTACGTGAACACAATAGAGCCTAATTATACATTATTTTCCTTAACACAGACTACTCGTTCAAACAACTGACCAACTAGTCGATTATGAAAATTGGTTGTTTTGCGCATTCCTAGTCAATACCACACAGTCAGTTGTATACAGAGGGACATTTCCTAAAAAAAAAAAAACAAAAAAAAACATTATGTTCTTGCACAGGATGTATTAATTCAACAAATGAATTCAATTAATCATGTCCCCGGACCTTAATGTGAAATATTCTGTCCATCTGCACAATTCAAGCTTGAAGTACCACCTGTTTTCAGCAGGGGGCGGTAAGTGAAACTCCAGCTGTTTAAGCAACGCACAGCTGTACAGAGAACAAACCACACTCAGAATTGCTTGACACCAGACAGCACAAGAAGAGGACACGTTCTTCTTCTTGTGCAATTCCGAATGCAGGGACCTTTAGATGTGTTTTTCTAAGTTTCAAACTACATTTAACTTGACGAGTGACCTAAAAATGCTTTATGACGTGATGCAACCAAAGTGAGATGCTTTAAAAGCATTTGTCTGATGTATGTGTACATTGACGGGTCCTTAGTAAAGCCCTTCTAATAAATATATCTCTGACAGATTGACAAATTCAATTGCAAAATGGATTTCGGTGAACTGTAGGCCAAAGATACTGTAGGCTTATGTTCAGTAGTATGGAAATAAATGCATTGCCGTCTAAAGCCACTTTTTGTCTTATCAGTGTTTTTCTGGTCTGCCATATTAATTTAATGCATTTTAATTATCTGAATTACTATTTGTATAATATATTATTATTGTTATTTGAGGGTCTTTCTCAGTCAATATTTCTATATGCGATACATTGCGATTAATTTGGTTAATTAATCGTCATATCATGTAATTAATTTGATTTAAAATTTTTACTTTATTGACAGCCCTAGTACGAAGATTAACCCTTGTGTGACCTTCGGGACATTTTTGTCTTTTTCATTTTTGTGTTAATGCCAATGGTATACATTTTGCCAAAGGTGTGTATTTTTTGGGGAATTTTGATATTTCAGCCTCAGTTCCTATAATACATCTATAATACACTGTGTACACTCAGGACCTTCAGGACAAAATTGTCTCCATTGAAACCCATTAAAACTGCGATATTTGATCCCAGTGCCATTAAAGCATAAAATCATGAATTCTATGATATCATGCTTTCATTCCAGAGCCCTGGCTTCAAAATTTACATTTTTAATATTTTCCACCAGATGGAGCCATTTCTCTTATGTTTAGCCTATGGAGCAAATACATGCTTTTCCCCTATTTTCTGTTTGCTGTATTATAGAGCACTGCAGGCCAACTGAATAAATGATGCAGATAAAATTGTGTGGGTGTGTTGGTACGGATGTCAGAGTGTGTTTTGTATGTGTGTATTGAGAAATGTGTGTGTGTGTGTGTGTGTGTGTCACTGAAAGTGGAAAATAATATTAATATATAGTTTTCTGATGCAGACATTTTTGTCCTCTAAGGCCCTGAGTGTGTTTTTTTATTTTTTTATCTGACACTGCACAAAAAATAACAATGCATCAAAATCAACGTTGTTGCTAATCATTGACATATCCCAGACTGTGATAATCTAAATAAATAAATATATATCCCCTCGGCATTTAGTACATGGGAAATAATTCATTTTTGTGTTTTTATTTTTTTTCATAAAAAACAACAGTGGCATTATATAATCAAACTGGCATTTAAAGGGTTAAAATCCCGAAAATGAATGAATATTTGGTAGTTTTGATCAGGACTGATGTTGGTTAAAAAAATTTACTCACTGAAAGTGGAAAATAATACTAATATGTAATATTATTATGGCAGTTTTTTGACGCGGACATTTTTGTCCTCTAAGGACCTCTGTGTAACTTTTTTAAATTGATGCACAAGGGTTAATTTTTAATTTGTAAATTGTTTCTTTGTTCTTATTTTATTACTGACTGTTTACTTGTTGTGAATATTTTCTTGAGAAATTGAACCAATGTTTACTCGAATTACTATTTTGTTGTGGTATCGAAATTAGTTGTAAAAACTGGCAAATTGTTTTCATACGCCTTTAGAACTGAAATGTGCCCAAATTAATTGGAATCAAAATCGAATTGTGAGCGGGTGAATCAGAATAGAATCTGGAAATGTGTTTCAATACCCAGCACAGGTTTGGTGTCTGTTTTGAGTTTTTTTTTTCTTTCTTTCTTTTTTCTCCCATTTTCTCTCCAATTTGGAATGCCCAATACCCAATGTGCTCTAAGTCCTCGTGGTGGCGTAATGCCTCAATCTGGGTGGCGGAGGACGAATCTCAGTTGCCTCCGCGTCTGAGACCGTCAATCCGCACATCTTATCATGTGGCTTGTTGAGCATTACCGTGGAGCGTGTGTGGAGGCTTCACGCTATTCTCCGCAGCATCCACACACAACTCACCACGCGCCCCACTGAGAGCGAGAACAACATTATAGCGACCACAAGGAGGTTACCCCAAGTGACTCTACCCTCCCTAGCAACCGGGCTAATTTGGTTGCTTAGGAGACCTGGCTGGAGTCACTCAGCACGCCCTGGATTCAAACTCGCGACTCCAGGGGTGGTAGTCAGCATAAATACTTTTTAAAGATATTAAAATTGTCCAGCCAAGAGCAGTGAGTGCTTTTCTTGTTTTCTTGTTTACTTGTGATTGTTGTTTGATTTATATTTATGACATACTAGACAGCAGCAGGTCTGTTAGGTAACATTTACATCTAATAGGCCATTTACATTTAGACTGCAAGTCCAATATTTTCATACAAATCCACTTTTTTATCCTACTGATTTACATTCATATTAGATTTATCTGACTGCGTTTACATTAATACCTCACCAAGACAGGCACTTTCAAAGAGTTTTGAAGTGTATTTTACAGTTTAGCCGTGGATCCGCAACTCCGTGAGCACTCTCAGATCACACACGCACATAAACCGCACACACATAAGCCAACTGTCAGTCAGTCAAACGGTGCACGGGAGCCAAAATGAGGAAATAAAGTGATCTTTAAGATTAGCGTTATTGGTGTAGTTTCTGTCTTTGCTCTCTTTTCCTTTTGACCTGTTAACTGGATCAACCAGTGGTTGTCTTGCGATCGACTGGCCGTTTGAATGTGTGTGTTTGTAACGTGTTTCCCAGATGCACAGGTACAGCTGGATTCTATTATTTATATATCCAGGCTTCCGTAGGACCGTGCTTGTGAGTGATGTGCATATGAGATGGATGAAAGAGAGAAAGCTGCAGACGCAGGTAATTCAACACACAGGACAGATTTAGAGCATACAGAATCATACACTAAACTCCCCCTGCGAGCATCTGATATACTGCGGCGCTTCCTGTCCGGCTCTTTCATATTTCCTCTGTTTTTCCACAAATAATTCCTTTCTTCCACTTGCTTCACTTGAGCATTTTCCAAAAGAGGAGCTATGGGATGTGCAGTATTCCCTGCTCTTTTCAAACATTTGTCGCATTGCATTCAGGGTCTTTGGACCAGCCTTCACCTTGGAAGCACACAAATGATACCTTGAAATGTTCTCTAGGTGGGCAGCTAACTAGGTTTTGGAACAGAGGCCCCTATACATTGTTATTTAGTTTTTCATGATCATCTTCCACCCTCTCTCTGACCCTTATAAAAACGGGATGCTATTTGCTACTGTTCCTAGTTCACAAAAATAACTTTTAAGTATATGAAGTCAAATGTTAGTTTAGGTCAAAAGTTTACCGAATTAAATTCTGATTCATTCTGGATTCTGAGTATTGATCCAGATTTTGGAATCTGATTTGAGATTGTGATTTGAGTTCAGATTTTTAATCCTTCTGATATCCTATCTTAAACTTCCAATTCTGGATCCTGATTTGAGATTATCATGTGAGATTCTGATGATGGATCTTGAAGACTTAATTTTCAGAGTTGTTTCTTATGAATTCTCAATCTGCATCCTGCATTCTGATTTTGACTCTGGTTTTTGTTTTCTGATTCTGAATCCTAAATTCTGACTTTAAACTCCAATTTTACAGAATCAAACTATGATTCAATATTAGAATCAAAATATTTTAGATTCTGAATATGGATCCTGATTTTGGAGTCAGATGTGAAGTTCTAATTTAAGTTCAGATTTTGGATCTTTATAATATTCTGATTTGAAATTCTGATTCTGGATCCTGAACTCTGAATTATTATTATTTTCCTTTTTCCCACAATGTAATTCCAATTCCATATTTTGAAGTCAAATTTTGATTCTGGATCCTGAACTCTGATTTTATTTTTTCCCTTTTCCCATAATGTAATTTTAATTCCATATTTTAAAGTGAAGTTTTGATTCTGGATCCTGAACTCTGATTTTATTTTTTCCTGTTTCCCACAATGTAATTCCAAATCCTTATTTTGAAGTCAAATTCTGATTATGGATCCTGAACTCTGATTTTACTTTTTACTTTTTCCCATTCCATTGTGGCAGTGCAGAAAATCTGTGCCACAATCAGTGTTTCTGTTTTACTTTCACTTTCACTTGGCGTGAATGGGTGGAGTGACATCTCAACTCCAGTATGGCCACCTGTACTGTGACCTCTGATGCCTCCGGTACCACCTCCTCCATGTGCTCCTGTCTTCTACAATACCCCCACTCCACTTAGCCCTGTTCATCCCGGAACCCCTGTGCACATGTCCTCTCCTGCTCTGGCTGGCAGCACTCCTGTGCAAACTCCCACCTGGGCACCACAAGTGGATAACATGCAACTTTGCACTTCATTTGAAGGTGAAACTCCTTCTTCAGTGGCACAACATACCCTGCCCAGCATTTTACCAACTCTTGGAAGGGAAATACAACAATTCACTATTCAGGTACAAGGGAACTGGGATACCTTGTTTTACTTAATGAAAAAAAACAAGAAAAAAGAGTGAATGAACTTACCCAGGAAGTGAAAGATACTTCTTCTCACCACAAGAGCCAGATTGCTGATCTTGCTGCAAAACTGGAGGATAACAAAAGACAAGTTTTCACCCTGTTTACAACCGCTAAGTAACAAGAGGAGTCTGAAGCAGATAAGCTGACTAAAGCAATGAAATTAATGATTGTAGGGGAACTCCAAAAGGTGGAATCTACCTTGATGTCTGAAGTATGTTTCATGGTTGATCAGCTCCAGTCAGAGTTTCAGCAGGACATCAAAGCTGTTCAGCACATATTCCAAACAAGCCATGATCAGATAACTTCAAAACTCCAACAATATGTCACCCAAAGTGACAAATTTCTCACCAGTTTAAAAGAGTTGAAAAGTGAAGTGGAGAAAGGATTTCAAAGTGTCAAGAAAGTGACAAAGTGCGGATCAACAAAAGTTAAGTGTATTGGCACCACCAGTTCCCAGCACCACCATTACTACATCCCTGCCATCCGATTCTACTCCAGCAACTCCAACTTCTTCAACCCCTTTTTTAACATCTGTGGTTAAAAGTGACCATATCAAATTAACTTTCCCCACATTTGGAAGGCCTTCAGACGATGCAGACCCCCCTGCTGTACCTAACCAAATGTCAGGATTTTTTGGCTCTACATCTCCTGACAGATGCAGACATCCTGGCTACCTTCCGTACTGTCTTATACGGAACAGCACGTGACTGGTGGGAAGTCAGACGGTCTGACATAACCACCTGGAATGAGTTTGAGGCTGCATTCTTATCTGCTTTCCTTTCTAAGGATTATGAGGATGAACTGGCTGAACGTGTCTGTACTAGAATTCAAAGAGACACAGAAACTATTAGAGACTTCGCATTTTCCTACAGAGCTCTCTGTAAAAGATGGAAGGCAGATTTAGCAGAGGGTGAGATTGTAAAATGATACTCAAGAATATCAAGCCGTACCTTGCCATCCAATTGTGTAGCTGGGTGAATACTGTGGAAGAGCTGGTCAAACTAGGACATAAACCTGGAAAAGTATTATGAACAACAGCTTCGTTATGAAGGTGGTCGAATGGGCCCTAAACATCCATCCACAGCACAAAGACCATCCTCAAACCGACCTGCTGATAAAATCCCAGTTCAGTGTTGGAGATGTAGGGGACATCATCCACCAGACAAATGTCCACACTATACCTCTCCACAGTCACCTCAGACATCTGGTCCACAGTATTCCACCAGTGGCAAGCATCCTTATCACCCCAAGACAAGTGGTCAACCTTCCAACAACTCAAGAATGCACAAGTCACAATAAGCCACCAAGAAAACCTCCTCCTCCTCTAATGAACATGTGGCAGTACCTCAACAACTAGTTGTCCCCATCCGTATTGATGCTTGGACGGGTAAGGCCATTGTGGATACTGGTGCAAGCTACACACTCATCCATGAGTATCTCATGAGGCAGCTTACATCGCCAGACCAATTCCAACCATGGTTATGTGGTCCTCTTTATCTGGCAAATGGAGAAGCAGAGGTTCCATTAGGATGGAGGGATACCACCATACATCTACATGACCAATCCTTTACTTTACCTGCTGCTGTAATTTCTTCCCAAGCCATAGCATATGCTGTAGTCTTGGGGTTGGACTTTATTTTTTTCAGTGGGCTGCAACTCATTGTCATTGATCAGAAATATTCTTTCAAGCTTGACCCTACAAAAGAGTACCCCTTTTAACCAGGAATTCAAGTGTGCCAATTGTAAGTCCACAAAAAGAGAGTCAACAACTCAAGAAAACCAAACAAAGCCTTTCCCTGTTAACTTCTGTTCCTTCTCCAGCCCCTCTGCTGACCCTACAGCAACATGACAGTTTAGATGAAAATACATTCATCAGAAATGCTGTGGAAGAAGCTCATTTACCTCTAGACCACCTGTCAGGTACCCATAAGACAAAGACCCTATCGCTTGTCCCCTATTAAACAACTTGCCATGGAAGAGCAACTTGATGAGATGTTGAGGCATAAGGAATAGTTGAACCATCCCACTCTGGTTGGGCCTCACCGGTGGTCTTGGTACCTAAAAAAGATGGCAAATTTAGATTCTGTGTGGATTACAGATAGGTTAATTCTGTAACAGAAAGTGATGCTTACCCCCTTCCCAACATCACAGAAATCCTAGAATCACTCTCTGGGGCAGCCTTCTTCTCTACCATTGATCTTAACCGTGGATACTGGCAGGTGACAATGGACCCCGGCAGCAAGGCCAAGACTGCCTTCATCACTCCTGCAGGTCTCTATCAATTTAATGTTATGCTGTTTGGGCTCAAAAATGCTCCTGCAACTTTTCAGAGGCTCATGGAGACAGTTCCGGGAGAACTAAGGAAAAAATATGCTTTGTGTATATAGACGACATCATCGTTTATTCGCCTTCAATAATCCAGCATTTCCATGACCTCTAGACTGTCCTCCATCGATTAGAAACTGCTGGTCTGACCATTAACTTGAAGAAAAGCAAATTCTGTCTCAAGAACTCACCTTCCTAGGACATGTTGTAAGTGTTCAAGGCATTTCAGCCGACCCAAGTAAAACTCAAGCCATTCATGCCTACCCTGTGCCTAGAAAATTAAAAGAAGTTCAGAGGTTCCTCGGATTGGCTGGGTGGTATCATTGGTTTGTCCCGAACTTTTCAAGGTTAGCCGAACCCCTCAACACACTGAAAAAGAAGGGACATCGGTTTCAATGGACAACTCAGTGTCAGCAAGCTTTTGATCAATTAAAGTCTTGCCTCACCTCACCACCCATTCTTGGCCATCCTGATCTTCAGCGCCCATTCACTGTATTTACCGATGCCAGTGACACCAGTTTGGGTGCCATTATGGCACAATGGAGGGATGCTGGTAGAGAGGAGGTTATCGCCTATGCAAGCAGAACCTTAACTGGGGCCAAACTCAACTACACTGCAACAGAGAAAGAATGTCTTGCAGTCATCTGGGCCCTGGAAAAATGGCAACATTACTTGGAGCACAAGCTTTTTACAGTTGTCACTGACCATTCTGCACTGCAATGAGCTGCCACTAAAACCACAAGCCGCCTCAACCGTTGGGTCCTGCGATTGCAGAAATTCGATTTTGTCATTGAGTACCGAAAAGGGAAGCTAAATGTAGCTCCAGATGCTCTATCCAGGTCTTTTGTTACCTCAAGATGTAACCTGTACACCAATGAAAAAGATCCAGAACTGCCTGTATCAGATGTTGCCCTGTGGGAAGAACAGCACAAAGACCCCGAAGTTACAAAACTATTGCAAGCAGTTCCAGATAATTGTTCCAGTCTGATGGACCAGTATGAAATTGTTGAGGACAAACTGTATCAGAAGACATACCTGGCAAATAACCAACTGCAGTACCGAGTCTACATTCCCAGCAGTCTCAGATCCTCCCTTCTGCAACACTATCACTCCACTCCTATGAGTGGCCATGGAGGAATCTACAAAACATATAAGCGACTTCAAGAAGTAGCATTTTGGCCAGGCATGTAGTCCGATGTGAAACAGCATGTGAGAACTTGTGTAAAATGTCAAACATTAAAAAATGATAATCAAAACTTGCTGGAAAACTACAGCAAATCACTACCACCCGCCCAAACCAAATGCTGGGAGTCGACATCATGGGCCCGTTACCACGAAGTTCAAGCCGAAATGAGTACCTGCTTATTTTTGTTGATTATTATTCCCGATGGGTTGAGTTGTTCCCCATTTGTAACGCCACTGCCCTGAATGTTGCCTCTATCTTCAGAAAAGAAATCCTGACATGATGGGGTGTGCCAGACTTCATCAGTTTGTCTCATCTGTATTCAGAGAATTATATGAGAACTGGAGTATCACCCCCAAATTAACTACAGCTTACCACCCACAAACCAACATGACTGAAAGAGTGAATCGAACTCTCAAGAACATGATGGCAGCCTATGTGGACGACAACAACCGAAGGTGGGACCAGTTCTTACCAGAATTCCGATTCGCCCTGAATTCAGCCATTCAAGAGACCACTGGACTATCCCCAGCAGAACTCCAGCTTGGCAGGAAACTCCAAAGTCCAATGGACAAAATACTTCATGGGCCTAATCTTACTCCAGACGCTGCCTACTATGATCAACTTCATCACCTGCAAACTCAAGCCAAATAAAGCAGCAAGAAAGCCTATTCTAAATATGAAACCCGATTTTGAAGTCTGATATTTGGACCATGATTCTGGACTTGAATTCGTTTTTGTAATCTGATTTAAGATTCTGATTTGAGTTCAGATTTTTTATCCTTCTGATATCCTGTGTTAAATTTCCAGTTCTGGATCCTGATTTGAGATTATCATATGAGGATCTTGAAGACTTAATTTTCAGAGTTTGCTCTTATGATTTTTCAAGCTGGATCCTCAATTCAGATTTTTTTAAGAGTCTGGTTTTTGTTTTTTCTGAATCCTAAATTCTAATTTTGCAAAATCAAATTGTCTGAAGTCAGATTCAGGATTCTGAATATGGATCCTGATTTTGGAGTCTGTTTTTTTATTTCAGTATCCTAAACTGTAATCCTCAAATCTGGATCCAGAATAAGATTTTCACATGAGAATTTAGAAAGGATCCAAAATCTGGGCTCTGAAATCAGAATCTCAAATCAGACTCCAATATCCAAATTTGAGTCTAGAATTATGATCTGAATGTCAGGCGCCAAAGTCAACGTTTTTTTGGTTTCTGACTCTGGATCCTAAATTCGGATACTCTAATTCCAATCAGGAAGTGTGTATATTCACTGTGCACACATACGTGTAAGACAGATCTGTTAATAAAGACTGTTATTAGCGATTTCTGCTACATTTCTCACTTACATAAAGAAAAGTCTGTTCTGCTGTTAGTCAGCATTTCTGTTCTTTTCTGGGCAGGACAAGCAACAATAATTTATAATATGTAAACAATGTTTACCGTTATTCACACACCTTCCTGAGCAGCAGAGGGATTTTATTGGCCCTTTGAGAGTGAGGAGAAAATGAGACGCGTCTTTGCTCATTACTCTGCCGCATTGCTTCAGAAAAACAGGGAAAATTGAGTGGAAGAGAGAGAAGGGATGGAGGGTGACAGGGAAAAAAAGACATGAGGAATGGAAGTGAAACAAGCAAGTGAAATGGATCTGGTTCCATCAGAGGGGTAGAAGAGGTTTTGGAGCAGGTATGAGGTAAAATATTAAAGGGCAAATTGACAATTCAGTCATCATTTACTCACCCTCATGTTGTTCAGGTTAGTTAGTATTTTGTGTTCTGTACTGATATGCTTTGTGGTGCTTTGATGGAAACACCTGCTAAAGTCAAAACTGCTGCGTCTGGCAAGATCCTGAATGTTGCAATCTGTATCTCACTCTTTCGTAAAACTTTAAGGAGAAAGAATAAACTATGACTCTTGAGGCCATCCGGCTCGAGTTGCTCTGATGTACAAACGATTACACAACTCATTTCTAAATGATTCCCAGCGCTAAGATGTTACACGAGGAAATTCCGCTCCAACTGGAAGCACAGTCTCCCAGCAAAACATCTACAAGAGGAGCAAGAGATGAGAAAAGGCTGAACTGACAGTAAACAGATGGATCAGAGAGTAGATAGAGGCACTGTAGGATGCAGAAAACAGTGAAGGAGATTTTCAAAGGCACCTGAGTTGTTCATTGTACAGTGCATGTTGTTGCCTGAGGAAATTTTCACATATCTAACATAAAACGGGCCTCTTTGAAAGATCAGAACTGCAGGGCTTGCCAGCCCCCTTAAACCCCTCTAAAGATGGAAGATTTTCTAAAACATATTTTGCAACTCAATGGTGTAAGAAATGATCTCTTCCTCTCTGTTTCTCTTTGTCTAACTCAAGTTCACAAGCCTTTCAGTCCCAAATCACCCTAAAATATTGGTAAATGAATCCCACTTGCACTTTTTATTGTATGATCAACTCTCAAGTGTAATTAGTAATTACACAAAAAAGTAGATTCAAAAGAACCGACTCAAAAGAATCATTTGTTCGGTAATCGGACTGCAGTGGTCACACATGTTTGGTGTTGTAGATTGAAAAGAACTTGCTCATAAGAGTCATTTGTTCAGAAATTGGACTGCAGTGGTCACACATGTTTGGTGTTGTAGATTCAAAAGAACCAACTCAAAAGAATCATTTATTCGGTAATCGGACTGCAGTGGTTACACATGTTTGGTGTTGTAGATTCAAAAGAACCGACTCAAAAGAATAATTTGTTCGGTAATCAGACTGCAGTGGTCACATGTTTGGTGGTGTAGATTCAAAAGAACCGACTCAAAAGAATAATTTGTTCGGTAATCGGACTGCACTGTTCACGAATGTTTGGTGTTGTAGATCCAAAAGAACCGACTCAAAAGAATCATTTGTTCGGTAATCAGACTGCAGTGGTCACGCATTTTTGATGTTGTAGATTCAAAAGAACTGACTCAAAAGAATCATTTGTTCAGTAATCAGACTGCACTGTTCACACATGTTTGGTGTTGTAGCTTCAAAAGAACTTGCTCATAAGAATCATTTGTTCAGGAATCAGATTGCACTATTCACGCATGTTTGGTGTTGTAGCTTCAAAAGAACTTGCTCATAAGAATCATTTGTTCAGGAATCAGATTGCACTGTTCACACATGTTTGGTGTTGTAGATTCAAAAGAACTGGCTCATAAGAGTCATTTGTTCAGGAATCGGACTGCACTGTTCACATATGTTTGGTGTTGTAGATTTAATAGAACAGACTCAAGATTGATTCATTCAGAAATCAGACTGTGCTGTTAGTGCATGTTTGGTGTTTTAGATTCAAAAGAACTGACTCGTAAGAGTCATTCATTCTGGAATCATACTGCAATGGTTACGCTGTGTGTTTAGCACTGTATATTAAAAAGAACCAACTAATAAGAGTCAATTGTTCAGAAATCGGACTTCACTGGTCACTCAGCTTGTTTCATACTGAAGATTCAAAAGAACAGACTCATAAGAGTCATTAATTCAGTAATCGGCTGCACTTGTCACACATGTTTGGTGTTGTAGATTCAAAAGAACCGACTCAAAAGAACCATTTGTTCGGTAATCAGACTGCAGTGGTCACACATGTTTGATGTTGTAGATTCAAAAGAACCAACTCAAAAGAATCATTTATTCGGTAATCGGACTGCAGTGGTTACACATGTTTGGTGTTGTAGATTCAAAAGAACCGACTCAAAAGAATAATTTGTTCGGTAATCAGACTGCAGTGGTCACATGTTTGGTGGTGTAGATTCAAAAGAACCGACTCAAAAGAATCATTTGTTCGGTATATCGGACTGCACTGTTCACGACATGTTTGGTGTTGTAGATTCAAAAGAACCGACTCAAAAGAATCATTTGTTCGGTAATCAGACTGCAGTGGTCACGCATGTTTGATGTTGTAGATTCAAAAGAACTGACTCAAAAGAATCATTTGTTTAGTTATCAGACTGCGTTCAGAATCAGACTGCACTGTTCACACATGTTTGGTGTTGTAGCTTCAAAAGAACCGACTCAAAAGAACCATTTGTTCGGTAATCATACTGCAGTGGTCACACATGTTTGATGTTGTAGATTCAAAAGAACAGACTCAAAAGAACCATTTGTTCGGATATCGGACTGCAGTGGTCACACATGTTTGTTGTTGTAGATTCAAAAGAACCGACTCAAAAGAACCATTTGTTCGGTAATCAGACTGCAGTGGTCACACATGTTTGATGTTGTAGATTCAAAAGAACAGACTCAAAAGAACCATTTGTTTGGTTATCAGACTGCAGTGGTCACACGTTACTCAAAAGAACCATTTGTTCGGATATCGGACTGCAGTGGTCACACATGTTTGTTGTTGTAGATTCAAAAGAACCGACTCAAAAGAACCATTTGTTCGGTAATCATACTGCAGTGGTCACACATGTTTGATGTTGTAGATTCAAAAGAACAGACTCAAAAGAACCATTTGTTCGGATATCGGACTGCAGTGGTCACATGTTTGATGTTGTAGATTCAAAAGAACCGACTCAAAAGAACCATTTGTTCGGTAATCAGACTGCAGTGGTCACACATGTTTGATGTTGTAGATTCAAAAGAACAGACTCAAAAGAACCATTTGTTCGGATATCGGACTGCAGTGGTCACACATGTTTGTTGTTGTAGATTCAAAAGAACCGACTCAAAAGAACCATTTGTTCGGTAATCATACTGCAGTGGTCACACATGTTTGATGTTGTAGATTCAAAAGAACAGACTCAAAAGAACCATTTGTTCGGATATCGGACTGCAGTGGTCACACATGTTTGTTGTTGTAGATTCAAAAGAACCGACTCAAAAGAACCATTTGTTCGGTAATCATACTGCAGTGGTCACACATGTTTGATGTTGTAGATTCAAAAGAACAGACTCAAAAGAACCATTTGTTCGGATAATCGGACTGCAGTGGTCACACATGTTTGATGTTGTAGATTCAAAAGAACCGACTCAAAAGAACCATTTGTTCGGTAATCAGACTGCAGTGGTCACACATGTTTGATGTTGTAGATTCAAAAGAACAGACTCAAAAGAACCATTTGTTCGGATATCGGACTGCAGTGGTCACACATGTTTGTTGTTGTAGATTCAAAAGAACCGACTCAAAAGAACCATTTGTTCGGTAATCAGACTGCAGTGGTCACACATGTTTGATGTTGTAGATTCAAAAGAACAGACTCAAAAGAACCATTTGTTCGGATATCGGACTGCAGTGTTCGGATATCGGACTGCAGTGGTCACATGTTTGATGTTGTAGATTCAAAAGAACCGACTCAAAAGAACCATTTGTTTAGTAATCAGACTGCAGAGGTCACACATGTTTGATGTTGTAGATTCAAAAATACCGACTCAAAAGAACCGTTTGTTCGGTAATCGAACTGCAGTGGTCACGCATGTTTGGTGTTGTAGATTCAAAAGAACCAGCACTGCTACTAAATCATGCTGCAAGAAACAAGGTCAGAGTGTTTTATTACAGTGTACTGAACCACAAACTGCCACCAAAATCATGATAAAGGCAAACCAGCTTCCACAGGATGACCATAAAACTTTAACCTCAGATTAGATAGAGAGAAGGAGACAATGCTAGGGGGAAAAAAAAGTTAAGTCATAACAGCAATGAGCTTCACACCAAACGCTCCACTGTCATTAAATCAATAAGTCGTTATCTTTAATGGCATAAGCACTTTGGATACTAATTGAAAACAGTTCCATTTACCCCGCTTGCCCCTTAATGCAAACAGGACTGCTGTTCAGAGCTAGAGAAAAGAAAACAAACAAAAAAACATTCGCTATGTTCTGGAGTCTGAAACATGGTAATTTTTGTAACTAGTTTGTTTTGAAAGCTACTCTAAGAGGCCCTGAGGCTACGCGGATAGCGATTCTCATCCGTTATGAATTAGCCACTGCTTGTATCCACATTTGAAACCCTGGAATAGACCACTGAATCATTTTTAAATGTCCTACCTGGTGGTTTAATGCAATCACATTTGCATAAATCTAAGGTAAATTCTTGGGGCTACAGTGGACGTGAGCATATAAATCGGTGCCAGCTCCGGGCGTCTCAAGTGTTTGAAATCCATAAAGTAGTGGCTAACATCACTTATCTGACAGAGGGGCTTAAAGAAAATATTGATTTATCTTTAAGCAAATGTTCTTAAGCTGAAATCCAATCAAAAGCTTTAGTGGCAGAGAGCCAGTGAAACCACAGAGTGCTGTGGAATATTGGAAACTGCAGTCCTTGCATATGATATAATGAACTAAAGTTTTCAAGCTTCCAAACAAATGAATCTGTGTAAGACTAGTAAAGTAGGTTCTTCCTCTTGCATCAATAGAGTAAGGGGGTGAATCTTATGAAATCTATACACGAATCCTATATACACTACTGGTTAAATCTTTTGAAAAACTTGCCTGAAATGTTTCTCATGATCTTAAAAATCTTTTGATCTGAAGGCGTATGTTTAAATGTTTGAAATTAGTTTTGAAATTGATGACTTGGACCAAATAATAAAGAAAAGCAGCCAATAAGTGCCCAACATAGATGGGAACTCCTTCAATACTGTTTAAAAAGCATCCCAGTGTGATACCTCAAGAAGTTGGTTGAGAAAATGTCAAGAGTACATGTCTGCAAAATCTAGGCAAAGGGTGACTACTTTAAAGATGCTAAAATATAACACAGTTTTGATTTATTTTGGATTTTGTTTAGTCACAGCAGAATTCCCATATTTCCATTTTTATTATTCCATAGTTTTGATGACTTTACTATTATTCTAAAATGTGAAAAAAAATCTATTTATCTATCTATCTGTCTATCTGTCTGTCTGTCTGTCTGTCTGTCTGTCTGTCTGTCTGTCTATCTATCTGTCTGTCTGTTTATCTATCTATCTATCTATCTATCTATCTGTCTGTCTGTCTGTCTGTCTGTCTGTCTATCTATATATATAGCATTATGTAACTATTTTAAATTATTTTTATTTTTAAAAAGGACCCATTATTTTATTATTTTTTTTTGTTTTTAAATTTTCTTCAACAAAGAAATGTAAAAAATATGTAATTACAAATATTGTAAATTTATATATGTAAATAAACTGTAAATAAATATTATATAAAATTATTTAAAATATATGTTATTAATTCTAAAATAAGCCTATTTTAATTACATATTATTTTGTTACAATTTTTTTTATTGTGCCATTATTTTCATGACAATTGCATTATTTTCATAATGCAAAACAAGTAATAAAATCTTATTTAAATTGTTTAATATTTATACATCATAGTAGTATTTGTTGTACTGCCTTAGTTCTGATTTCAATAAAATCCTTGTGTGTGTGTACTGTGTGTGTGTGTGTGATATATATATATATATATATATATATATATATATATATATATATATATATATATATATATATATACATATATACACTACTGTTCAAATGTTTAGGGTCACTTACTCATTCTTTAATATATATATATATATATATATATATATATATATATATATATATATATATATATATACTATTATTATTATTATTATTATTATTATTATTTTTCTTCACATTTTAGAATAATAGAAAAGTCATCAAAACTATGGAAAAACAAATGGAACAATGGGAATTATGCTGTGACTAAACAAAATCCAAAATAGATCAAAACTGTGTTATATTTTAGCATCTTTAAAGTAGTCACCCTTTGCCTAGAATTTGCAGACATGTACTCTTGACATTTTCTCAACCAACTTCTTGAGGTATCACACTGGGATGCTTTTTAAACAGTATTGAAGGAGTTCCCATCTATGTTGGGCACTTATTGGCTGCTTTTCTTTATTATTTGGTCCAAGTCATCAATTTCAAAACTAATTTCAAACATTTAAACATACGCCTTCAGATCAAAAGATTTTTAAGATCATGAGAAACATTTCAGGCAAGTTTTTCAAAAGATTTAACCAGTAGTGTATATAGGATTCGTGTATAGGTTTCACAAGATTCACCCCCTTTCATAAGATTCACCCCCTTACTCTATCAGCGCTGTGAATATATAATGTTTTTGTGTATTTTTCATACTAAGTTGTTTTAGATCTTCAAACAAGATATAACATAAAACAAAGGCAACCTGAGTAAACACAAAAAATGCTTATATATAAGCAAAAAAGTTATCTAACACCTTTATCACCCATGTGAAAAACTAACTGCCCCCTTAAACTTAATAGCTGGTTGTGCCACCTTCAGCAGCAACAGCTGCAACCAAACACTTCCGATAACTGGAGATCAGTTTTTAACAACGCTGTGGGGGAATTTTGGCCCACTCTTCTTTGCAGAACTGCTTTAGTTCAGCCACATTGGAGGGTTTTCGAGCATGAACTGCCCGTTTAAGGTCCTGCCACAGCATCTCAATCAGGTTCAAGTCAGGACTTTGTCTAGGCCACTCCAAAACTTTAATTTTGCTTCTTATGAGTCATTCAGAGGTGGACTTACTCCTGTGCTTTGGATCATTGTCTTGCTGCATAATCCAGTTGAGCTTAAACTTCAACTCATGGAGTGATGACCGGATGTTCTCCTTTAGGATTTTCTGGTAGAGAGCAGATGTTTCCTTCAATTATTGCAAGTCGCCCTGAAGCAGCAAAGCATCCGCACACCATCACACTACCACCACCATGCTTGACCATAGGTATGATGTTATTTTTGTGGAATTCTGTGTTTGATTTACACCAGATGTAACAGGACCCCTGTCTTCCAAACAGTTCCACTTTCAACTCATCACAGAACATTCTCCCAAAAGGTTTGAGGATCATCAAGGTGTGTTTTGGAAAAATTCAGATAAGCCTTAATGTTCTTCTGGGTTAGCAGTGGTTTTTGCCTTGCCACTCTTCCATGGATGCCATTTTTGGCCAGTGTCTTTCTGACAGTGACCTTTATTGATGTGAGAGAGACCTGTAGTCCCTTGGAAGCTGTGTTTTTCACGACCACACCTCATGAAATTTCCATGACCTCATAGCCTCCTTTCCCGTATGTAGGAATGAGTGTATGCATTGAGTTAGCTTGTTTGGGAATTAGCAGGTTAGGGCACCATCTGGCTGATGCAAACACTAATGGACCTGAGCAATTACACTTGACTTTCAGTGGACAAGCAGGACAAGCAGCTAATGCTAATGTCACTAAACATTAGCTGTGGCGGTTGGATGTGTTTACAGGTAGATGTTGCCTATTAGTTTTAACGATCAACAGCAACGCAACAAGACCCAGGCAGTTGAAGTATGAAGACACAACGCTCATACTGTGGATTCTGCCAAGGTTAATGGTTGTGAACGCTGCCTGTAGACAACATTGGCTTGACACAAAAATGTTAGTGACCAAAGATTATAGCTGTTCAGAATGGAAAAGCATGAGAAGCTGAACGCATTATGCAACGATAATGTTTCAGACAGTATTATCCTACATTGTTGTCACATGACTTCACTACAGTAGTCACATGACCTCATCATGTTGCATGTTTAATTCAGCAAGTGGCATCTAGTTATAATCTTGTTTGTTATTTTGCATTTTTAATCCAATAAAAAAAAAAAGGTCTTGATATTTGCTGGTCTGATCCAAAAATGAGTCAAGAAAGAAGGTGGCTATGTTCAGAATAACATTCTAGTATAGGACGGTTACTAATTCTACACTATATAGTTTGAATTTTGTGCAGTATGTGTACAAAGAATGCACATTTTCTGAATGCATGGAATTAGAAATGGAAAGTGAAATTCAGCACATTGCATGTGGGGATACAGTATCTCCCGTGGAGTGCTCTGTTGTATAGAACATTTTTACAAAAGCAGTGGATAATTAGGGAATACCATGTATATAGAAAATGTGTATACTGTGCACCTTTTGGATAAACTGATTTGGATATACTGGATACCTGCTGCATAAATAGTATGAGTAGTGTGTTGGTATGCTTTTGCAAACACATCCAAGGAACCTTGGAGCTAGCTAACAAGTTGAAGAGTGAAGTAGCATGCTAACATTTCAATGCGCTACCCTTCAACGAGTCTCTCCGCTTAAATTAGCTGTGCAAATGGCTAATATGAGTAATGGAATTGTGTGTTGAGGCGCATAAGGGTGTCTGCCACACAAATAAATGATTTAATGCAAATCTTGAGCATCACTCCTCCTGCCAATTAAGCTAACCAGTTTTAGCTGCAAGTGATTTTATTACATTAGCACGCAGCAGCTCTGACTGCATTAGTGATGGTTTAATCAGTCAGTAATCAAATTAGTGTGAGTGACAGAAGGAAGAACGAATTAAAGCACGTCTCCTCTTAGTACCTTAAGTACACACCTGCACCCATCGCCGGGGAAATCAAGATTCTTATGTGTTTACATAAGTCACTGAAAAATCTACGTCAACAGCTAGAAAACTGCTACAGAAGTGAATTAATAAGGAATTCATCAGGAAAACGTCTATATTTGATGTTATGGGCAATTATTACAGGTATACTTAGTACAGAACATTTTGTCAATCATTTGTCACAGGGAACTTACAATGTCACACCTAATTAAAATGCATTCTGGTATTTTTCTTGGCTTAACTGTCTAACATGCTGGTCAGGCTGGTCTGGTTTGGTGGTTTTAGCGGCTTTTGGGTTATATTACAGCTGGTTAGGCTGTAAGACCAGGAAGGAAGGAAGAACGAGAGAGACAGACGTGAAGGATGAAAAGAAGGAAGAAAGAAACAAACGAAGACAGACAGGAAGGAAAGAAAAAAGGAGAGAGGACAGACGGGAAGGTAGAAAGAAAAGAAAGAAAAAAGGCAGATAGGAAAGGACAACAGGAAGGAAGGAAGGAAGGAAGAAAGGAAGGAACAACAGACAAAAAGGAAAGGAAGACATACAGGAAGGATGAAATGAAGGAAGTAAATAGAAAACAGAAAGAAAGAATGGAGGGAAGACAGACATGTGGAAAAGAAGAAAGGAAAGAGGACATACAGGAAGTAAGGAAGAGAGAGAGAGAGAGACAGACACAAAGGATGAAAAGAAGTAAAGAAGAAAGAAACGAATGAAGACAGACAGGAAGGAAAGGAATAGAAAACAGACAAACATAAATGAGGGAAGACAGACAGGAAGGAAAGAAGAAAGGAAAGAGGACAGACAGGAAGGTAGAAAGAAAATAAAGAAAAAAGACAGATAGGAAAAGACAACAGGAAGGAAGGAAGGAAGGAAGGAGGGAGGGAGGGTGGGAAGGAAGGAAGGAAGGAGGGAGGGAAGAAAGAAAGAAAGAAAGAAAGGAAGGAAGGAGGGAGGGAAGGAACAACAGACAAAAAGGAAAGGAAGACAAACAGGAAGGATGAAAGGAAATTAGAAGTTAGGAAGGAAGGAATGAAGACAGGAAGGAAATAAACAGAAAACAGATTGAAAGAATGGAGGGAAGACAGACATGAAGAAAAGAAGAAAGGAAAGAGGACATACAGGAAGGAAGAAAGAAAGAAAATAAGAAAGACAGAAAGGAAAGGAACACATACAGGAAGGAAGGAAGGAAGAGAGAGAGAGACAGACACAAAGGATGAAAAGAAGTAAAGAAGAAAGAAACAAATGAAGACAGACAGGAAGGAAAGGAATAGAAAATAGCCAAACATAAAGGAGGGAAGACAGACAGGAAGGAAAGAAGAAAGGAAAGAGGACAGACAGGAAGGTAGAAAGAAAATAAGAAAAAAGACAGATAGGAAAGGACAACAGGAAGGAAGGAAGGAGGGAGGGAGGGAAGGAAGAAAGAAAGAAAGAAAGAAAGAAAGAAAGAAAGAAAGAAAGGAGGGAGGGAAGGAACAACAGACAAAAAGGAAAGGAAGACAAACAGGAAGGATGAAATGAAGTTAGGAAGAAAGGAATGAAGACAGACAGGAAGGAAAAAATAGAAAACAGATAGAAAGAACAGAGGGAAGACAGACATGAAGAAAAGAAGAAAGGAAAGAGGACATACTGGAAGGAAGAAAGAAAAGAAGTAAAGGAAGACAGAAAGGAACACATACAGGAAGGAAAGAAGGAAGGAGGGAGGGTGGGAAGGAAGGAAGGAGGGAGGGAGAGAAAGAAAGAAAGAAAGAAAGAAAGAAAGAAAGAAAGAAAGAAAGAAAGAAAGGAAGGAGGGAAGGAACAACAGACAAAATGGAAAGGAAGACAAACAGGAAGGATGAAAGGAAGTTAGGAAGGAAGGAATGAAGACAGACAGGAAGGAAAGAAGAAAGGAAAGAGGACATACAGGAAGGAAGAAAGAAAGAAAATAAGAAAGACAGAAAGGAAAGGAACACATACAGGAAGGAAGGAAATGAAGACAGAAAGGAGACAGACAGGAAGGAAGGAAATGAAGACAGAAAGGAGACAGACAGGAAGGAAGGAAGAAAGAAAGAAAAGAAGAAAGGAAATGAAGACAGGAAATAAAGGATAGGGAAGGGAAGGAAGGAAGGAAATAAATAAACAGAAAACAGATAGACAGAATGGAGGGAAGGCAGACATGAGGAAAAGAAGAAAGGAAAGAGGACATACAGGAAGGAAGAAAGAACAGAAGGAAAGAAGACAGAAATTAAAAGAACACATACAGGAAGGAAGGAAGGAAATGAAGACAGAAAGGAAGGAAGACAGACAGGAAGGAAATAAATAGAAAGTAGACAGACAGAAAGGAGGAGAGAAGAAAGAAAAAATTACAGACAGAAAGGATGAAAGAAAAGAAGGAAGGAAATGAAGACGAAAGGAAAGGAATGAAGGAATGAAAGAAAAGAAGACATATAGGAAGGAAGGAAAGAAGACAGGATGGAAGGAAATAAAGACAGACAAGAATAAAAAGAAGGGAAGAAAGAAAAGAAGAAATAACAAAGAAGAAAGGGATTGTAAGACAAATACTGTATCAGATGCAGTATGCAGTTTCTCTCTTAAATCAGGGACAGTGTGTATCAAAGTAAACTCTCAATGTCTTTGAATGCAACCATTTCACTAAAAACCTCATGACCTTGTAGCATTGACTGGTTTTAAAGCACCACAGCCTGACAGAATAAACTCATGTCATGATTACACTTATAATTACAAGTGCACTTCAATAATCATCATGCCACCAGGATCAGAGCATTTTTCTTAACTCCAAAATAATGGTTTTGAATTGTGTGGTTAGAAAATGACTTTGTATGGCTTGTCAACTAAAGTAGAGCAGTCGCGCAGAGCTTGATAAATCTGCCTCTCCATCTGTAAACGTCTGCAGATCGCCCAAAGCCATTCCTTAGATTCTTGTTTTCAATCTTTTGTTGCCACTTGAGTTTATTGGTTGTCAAGCATGTGCATGTGTGCAACTGTGTGTTTGCCCGACGGGTGTGATGAGTTTTAATGATTCACCACTCTGACGGATGAAGCCGAACTCTGACAAACATGTTTATAAAAAAAGAGACGTGTCTTAGACAAGACTCAAACAGAGCACATCAGCTGCAGGGCACAAGACTTCATTTCCACTTGTGTTTTTGTAATAATGTGTGGGTGCTTCATACTGTATCTCCCAAGACATGTGGTGAGGTCTGTCCTTTCTCTAATTAAGTGTGGGCTCTGCCTTTGACAAAAACACCAGCTGAAGAGAAATGCTCAGAGTAAGAACTAAACTCTTTCTCTTCTGCTACATTCACACAGCAGCAGAAAACACGTGTCAGTCCTGTTTAGAGTACTGAATACTGTCACGTTCTCACACAGTTCATTGATGAATGTCACAACTGCATTCTGTTACCGAATCGGCTCCCTTAACGTTCCAGGTCTTCCTTCCTTCCTTTTCTCATTTCCTTCCTCCTTCCCTTCATCTTCCTTCCTTCCTTCCTTCCTTCATTTTCTCATTTCCTTCCTTCCTTCCTTCCTTTTCTAATTTCCTTCCTTCTTTCCTTCATTTTCCTTCCTTTCTTCCTTCCTTCCTTTTCTAATTTCCTTTCTCCTTTCCTTCCTTCCTCCTTTCCTTCATTTTCCTTCCTTCCTTCCTTCCTTCCTTCCTTTTCTCATTTCCTTCCTCCTTTCCTTCATTTTCCTTCCTTCCTTCCTTTTCTCATTTCCTTCCTACTTTCCTTCATTTTCCTTAATTTTATCATTTCCTTCCTCTTTCCTTCATTTTTCCTTCCTTCCTTCCTTTTCTCATTTCCTTCCTCCTTTCCTTCATTTTCCTTCCTTCCTTCCTTTTCTCATTTCCTTCCTCCTTTCCTTCATTTTCCTTCATTTTCTCATTTCCTTCCTCCTTTCCTTCATTTTCCTTCCTTCCTTCCTTCCTTCCTACCTTTTCTCATTTCCTTACTCCTTTCCTTCCTCCTTTCCTTCATTTTTCCTTCCTTCCTTTTCTCATTTCCTTCCTTCTTTCCTTCATTTTCCTTCCTTCCTTCATTTTAATCATTTCCTTCCTCCTTTCCTTCCTTCCTTCCTTTTCTCATTTCCCTCCTCCTTTCCTTCATTTTCCTTCCTTCCTTCCTTCCTTCCTTCCTTCCTTCCTGTCTGTCTGTCTTCCTTCATTCCTGTTTGTCTGTCTGTTTGTCTTCCTTACCATTCTTCTTTTCTTTTTACCATCATGCCTGTTCTCTTTCTTTCCTTCCTTATTTCCTTCCTGTCTGTCTTTGTTCCTTCCTTCCTTCCTTCCTTCCTGTCTGTCTGTCTTCCTTCATTCCTGTCTGTCTGTCTGTCTGTCTTCCTTTTCATTATTCTTTCTACCATCATGCCTGTTCTCTTTCCTTCCTTCCTTCCATACTTTTCTTTCTTTTTTCTTTCTTTCTTTTTTTCTTTCTATATTAGTGAAGAATGTAAATAAAGGGAAACCCTGTAGTGTGTGTGCACTCAGTCTGTTCAGTGAAACCCCTGACCCTGCATATTACTCTGGCAACAGCACCCACTCTTCTGGTCATCAAGAGAGAGCTCGAGAGGAAAATCAATGTGAAGCATCTCAATTAATCTGGCTGGAGGTAATTGATTAGGAGTTTGAAATAGGTAAACAACCTTGTCTGTTTAAAGGCCTGATCAGTTAATCATCACTTTAGACCAAGCACACAACAAACACACACAAACTCTCACGCAGTGAGTTTGTCTTGGTTTCTTTGCAGTGTTTAGATTAATATTGATAAAAACAATATTTTTCTTGCTCTTTTGAAATAAAACAGTTTGATGTACTATATACTGTGACTTTCAAAACTCAAACCTTCCTCTTCAGTCCAACAAGAAAATTTCCTGAAGCTAAACTGCAAAAGCAACTCTTACAACACCTGTGTACTTTTCAGCAACTTTACCCTCCCTGGTGAACAACAGTGTGAAAGACAGACAGACAGTGAAGGACGACAGAAGCAGAAGAGGTTCACTACAGCTTCAATAACGCATGTAGCAGAGTAAACGAACCATTCTGTAGTACACAAACTCATTGAAGGAGAGACCAAATCCATGCCTAGAGACATTTTCTTTTTCTTCTTTATTGACTTATTGAATTACATATTACATGTGAATGGCATTAAATTATCCTTTTTCTTTTTGTTAGTATTTTTACATTATATCTTTTGTCTTTTTTTTCAGGACACCCAAAGAGCAATATAATCTCTGTTAGACCCTCACTGCATGTGAGATCAGACCAGATCAGATGTGTGTGTGTGTGTACGTTTGTGTATGTGTGACAGCTCTAAAGATCAGTATGGCCCTAAGTGATTAGGGACCTTCACTTTACCACACACACATTGCAGCAAAATAGCTATACCACACAACAAGCATTGACACCTCCACTCATCCCTCTCTCTCTCTCTCTCTCTCTCTCTCTCTCTCTCTCTCTCTCTCTCTCTCTCTCTCTGTAGCATTTAATTGCAGTGTTAATATTTAATGCTGTCAGTGCAGGAGCTGTCGAGACTGCTGAAAGAGATCAGAAATGGTGCTGAAAAACAACAGACACACAACTCAGCATAACCTAAAAACAACATAGAATTACTTCAGAATCAACACAGAACTGCCCTGACAGCCTCTACAAAACAAAACTGCCTTAAAAGCATTAATAAACACGAAACTGCCTAAAAAAGTCTAAAAATCAACACAAACTGCACTGAAAGCCTCTACAATACAAAAATGGCTCTAGAAGCGTTAATAACAACACAAAACTGCCTCCAGAAAGCCTAAAAATCAACACATGACTACAATGCAAAACTGCCCCCAAAAGCATTAACAACACAAAACCACCTCTACAATGCCCCAAAAATCTATGCAAAACTGCACTGAAAGCCTCAACAATACAAAACTGCCTCCAAAAATTTCAGTAACACAAAGCTGCCGCCAAGAAAGGTAAAAACAACACAAACTACAAAAACCTACAAAATGCCTAAAAAAATCAACACAAAACTGCCCTGAAAGCCTCATGAACAAAACTAAATATCCTCTGATACGTAGCTTCAAGATAGAAAAACCCAAAACTGATTTCAGTCTGTACTGGTGTTTCAATGCTGTTTTATGTCTGTACTGTACATCATGTTTTGTTTCTGTCTTCAGATTCATTTTTTATGCATTTATACGCAGTTAAGTATTCTTGAAGAACAAGTAGATCTAAACATGGTGTTGTAATTATTTTGATGATGCTGTGCTATGATAATTTCATATGTTGAGTAATAACAGACAGGGGCAGATACTGATCATGCGGCATTTGACATATATTTGATAAAGAGTGGAGCTTGTAAGATCCACTGAATAATGTGTGTGTGTGTGTGTGTGTGTGTGTGTGCATGCATTTGAGTGTGTGAGTGTAGTAGGCATTTTTTGCAAATGGAACCAGCACCTCTATAATGGGCATTTTGCTTTTAAATAATACATGTGCTGTCAGCGCAGGCAGTGTTTCTGTGTGTGTATAGACCAGTTGCAACATTCTGGAAAGCAATGTGTTTTTATTGTTATAAATGTAAAAGTAGACATGCCCAAATTAGAATTTCACTGAAACTGTATCTTTGTGTTTTGTCGGCAGGTGATCTGTGTAAGTCTGGCGGCGTATCTGCGTTTGGGAGCGTGGTGTGTGGGGGTACTTCCACTTTTCTTCACACTGGTGAGAGACATATGACTGTTATTCTCAACTTCTGGTTCATATTTGGGTCATTGACAAAAAGGGTTGTCTAAGGTGATTCAAATGAGAAATCATGCAAATATCTAGTTTAAAGGTGCACTCAGTAACTTTTGTCTTTGTGTCATCTTGGACTTACACTGACACCTAGTGGCTTGGATGCAGCATCATTTAAAATCAATAGTTTACAGTTTCAGATGCCATTGCAGAAATGTAGTATTCACGGTCAGCCATGATTATTTTAATCAGTGAGTGAAAGTGTCAAATAACAGGACGGTTACTGAGATTAAGTGAGTAGTATTCGGCTGGTCATGTGATCATAACATGGCAGCCCCCATGTGTGGACCCTCTCCATGTAGAATAAAACAGCTTTTATAAGGTTACTGATATGATTGGAGTCTTCATTATAATGTGACTGCTCATGATTTACTACATCTATTGCAAAATTACAAATCATGTCTTTAGAAGTTAAACTTTTTAAATGCTGAAAAAATTACTGAGTGCACCTTTAAGGGCGTTTTCACACCTGGCTCGCTTGGAGCATTTGTTTTGGACTTTGCAATTTGTTTTGCAATTTATTTCTTAGTCCGGTTCATTTAGGCATATGTGAACATGTGAATTACACTCAGTTCTGCACCAAAACAATCCGAAGGCTGATTTCAAATGAACTCTAGAGCGGTTTGCTTGTGATAAGAAACCCAGCTGACCAGTGAACTAACCAATATCCACATGATTACCACAAGCATACCTGATGGATCTTTGGAAAAGAAATCTGTAGGTCAGCAAGTTTAAGGCAAAAGTAACTAATGAAGCCAACCATGACGGAAAGTTTAAAACTCGTAACCATCCGAGTGATGGACAGTGTTTATTTGTAGCGCAAACTCTGATTGGAATGCGCATTCGGTACCATGCTGCACCGTTTTGCATAACCGTGACATAAACGATACTCTAAAAGTTGTACTAGTTGACACGCTTTTAATAATTAAATCATTTTAATCGGTATATCGAAGTATGAGCTAAATCCTGGAAAAGCGCACAAACAAAATAATATTTGTGTCCATGTTGGTGTTATATATTTTTGAAAAACAGTTATAGCATTTTTTTCAAATTGATTAAATGACATAAAAAAGGGGGCCTGGGTGTCTCAGCGAGTATTGACGCTGACTATCACCCCTGGAGTCACGAGTTTGAATCCAGGGCGTGCTGAGTGATTCCAGCCAAGTCTCCTTAGCAAACAAATTGGCCCGGTTGCTAGGGAGGGTAGAGTCACATGGGGTAACCTTGTGGTCGCGATTAGTGGTTCTTGCTCTCAATGGGGCACGTGGTAAGTTGTGTGCGGATCACGGAGAGTAGTATGAGCCTCCACATGCTGTGAGTCTCCGCAGTGTCATACACAATGAGCCACGTGATAAGATGTGCGGATTGACTGTCTCAGAAGCGGAGGCAACTGAGACTTGTCCTCCACCACCCAATTTGAGGTGAGTAACTGCGCAATGACGAGGACCTACTAAGTAGTGGGAATTGGGCATTCCAAATTGGGAGAAAAGGGGATAAAAAAAAAAAAAAACCTTAAAATGTCAAGTGTTGTAAAATACTTTCTTTGCACCTTGAATACGTGTACACAACTAAATATTTTATTTCAAAAAATTTAAAAACATTAATTTACAAATATCATGAAATATCATTTTGAGTTGCAAATATTAATACGTTTTCTCAGGGTTATTCTATTTGACCTGAACAAAATTTGCCTTTTCCTAAAAAAAAATTAACTCTTCTGCATGTTGGTTATTCCACCTAACTTTGATTTGGAGGAGAAAATGTTTATATATATATATATATATATATATATATATATATATATATATATATATATATATATATATATATATATACTGCAGAAATCTGCTTGGAGAAAATGTTTATATATATATATATATATATATATATATATATATATATATATATATATATATATATATATATATATATTAATCATATTTTAAAACAAAATTGTTTCACTGCTTTTTAAAAAAATAAAATAAAATTGTAATAAAATATTATTCCAAATTACTTATGCCAAAATGTATTATTTCAGCTTTTAATGAGACTTTTATTTCTTTTACCCTCTGCAGATGGTTAAACCACTTAGACATTTTTTTATTTAAATGACTTTGATTGCAGTAATTGAAAACATGTTCATGATAGTAAAGGATTATTCAAGTCATTGTTCTGTGTGAGTTGCATTTTTAATGCATTTTTGAATAACTGTATTGATCTGGACTAAAACAATATATAATAAAAATGAGCGTCAAATAAATCTGGTGTACATAAAGCAGCTTTCTGCAGTCTCTCTCTGTGTATGTGTGTGTATTTATAAATAATGGATTATTAATGGTTTACTGTGATTTGTTTGTGCATCATGATTGGTGTGAACAGGTGGATTTGCATTGCTGATGACATCACTTCCCGCATAAATCTACAGTCAGTACATTCATTAAACTGCAGAGCTGAGACAGGTGTGTGTGTGTGTGTGTGTGTGTGTGTGTGTGTGTGTGTGTGTGTGTGTGTGTGTGTGTTTGATGATTTGTTAATATATTTAGGTGATTACATTTGCTGATGCAAAATATTCAGACTGCACCTGTTTAACAGAATCAAGCAAAAAAATAAAAAATACAAATAAAAAAAAAAAAAACAGAAAAAGATAGATTGAACAAATGTAGTTTTCATTTAATAAAATAGTCTGAGAAACAACAGGCGTGATGCATAGAGTTTCAGCATTTAAACATGAATAGATTATCACTTGCCACATTGGTACATTCTTGACAGTTACTGTTCATGCAATCAGTGTTAGATCTCTTTTAATGTTTGGTTTCAACAAATGCAAAATAAACACATTTCAGAATTCATTTTGGATCAAACACGTCCTGTAGGGAAAATCAGATGGGTTAGGCTACTTGTACAGTATATTACTACAATTGTATTTTTCTTAGAGATACTAGAGAAATATGGCCAAAGATAGAAATCCAATTTAACAATCACACTATGGGTTAACAACACACACAAGCAGCAGTAAACTAGATAATACTACACCACATCGGGTTTGTAAAATACCACAATGTCTATATGAGGAGACATGCAACATTTATCTTCTCCCAAATGATTCTCTCTCTCTCTCTCTCTCTCTCTCTCTCTCTCTCTCTCTCTCTCTCTCTCTCTCTCTCTCTATGTGGTTTGTAGGGATAATTTTTGAAACTGTGGCCTGCTGACATGTTTTTCAAATGTGCTGACGCAGGAGTGATGTTACTATAGCGTCTTGTCTACTTCTCACATTCTCTCTCTATCTCTCTTTCTCATTATTAATCCTGATGAAAAAATAGTTTGAATTGACTTCAGGTGTAAATCTCACAAACACATGCCCCGAAATCAGAAGAATGAATAAGAAATACATTTTTGCTCAAATAAAATGAAGCTTATTCTAAGACTATTATTATTTCTTGCACTGTGGTATTATTGTTATGACAATTACTGTAAGAACATTTCCCTCCCAAATTCCTTCAGTTTATCTTTTTAAAATATTTTTAAAAGACATTTTATTTTTATATTTTATCTTTTTTTTTTTTTTTTTTTTTTTTTTATAGTTCTAATTTTTCTCATTGGTGATTTTAATGTAATTAAATGTAATTTTTATTCTATCATTTACTATTATTCTATTTTTATGGAAAAACTGTTTTTTTTTATTTCTTTTTTTAAGTATCTAGACTGTATCGTTTTTTTTCTCTATTACAATACAAAAAAAAATAAATAAATAAATAAATAAAACTGTAATATAAAGATTTAATTTTAAAATCATTAAAAAAGCAATAAATACTGTAAATAAATAGATAAATAAATGCTTTACAAATACCATGATGTATAAATACTTTTCCGTTTAAATAATATTATTTTATTTTTGGATAACAATAATGGTAATTTGGTGGGGAAACGTGCTTAATTGTCATGAAAATAATGTAATGGTGCAAAAAATCTTTATGGTTCTAAAATTAGGCTTTATTTTCTTTTAAGCAAAATATGATTTATTATTTCTTTCTTTTGATTTTGAGGGGAAATGTGACCTGAAAAGTTGCATTTACAGTAAGAAACTTACAATAGAAGTGAATGGGGCTTTTTTCAAAAGCACAGCCACAAGACCTAAACATTATATGTGTTAGCATGATTTTAGCCTAAAAAATAAATCACTTACAAACCTTATCTGTGTGAAGGTATATGCAATATTACAACTTTGTTGTCATGACGCCTTCTTAGTAGCCTCTCGGATGCCGAGAATGACATTCATCTGTTTTTGTGGGCTCTCATGTAACTCCGAAGTCCGAACTCAGAGACACATTGCCGACCACAGGTTAGACATGGAATGCATGATGACAGCACTTGACCAGGCTTTGTTGCAGCTCTTTGGCATCTCTCTCTTACTGCAGCTACATGCTGATGACGTTGGTCTTCAAAGTGGGTTGCTGTCTGTTTTTTCTGTGCACGCCAGGTTGTCCTGTCCGATCCGGCTGTCTCAAGCTGGTGGGGCTGGAGGTCTGCCCACTTGAGGTTGGCCTTAAGGGTGTCCTTATACCTCATTCTAGGGCGACCCAGACTGTGGCTGCCTTGTCTGAGTTTGCCATAGAACAGCTGCCGGGGAATTCTGGTATCCATGCGAATGACATGGCCAATCCATCGAAGCTGAGCTTTAAGAATCTTGGCTTCAGTACTTGTTGTATTGACTCTGTCAAGGACCTTTTTATTTGTAATGCGGTCTTGCCAGCGAATGGACACGAACTACCTCAAGGAGCAGGTGTGGAATTGCTCCAGTTGTTTGAGATGCCTGAGATATGGTGTCCAGGTTTCACATCCATACAACAAGGAGGTGATGACTACTGCATTATACACCTTGATTTTGGTGGCTATGCATGCACTCCTGTGTTTCAGGACCTTGATTCGCAGCCTCCCAAGTGCCTGGCTGAATTTTTTAATCTTTATGGTGATTTCTTGGTCTAAGGTTCTATCGCAGAATGTAGCACTGCCCAGATACTTGAACCAGTCCACAGTCTTCAGCTGCATGCTATCTACAGTGATGCAGGGCTGTGGGAAGGAATTGTTCGTGAGGGCTGGAAGTGGACTTCAATCTTGCCAATGCTGACTGTCAGACCAAATAGCTTGGAAACTTCAGAGAACATATCAACCATGGTCTATAAGTGGTTCTCTTGGTGGTCCGTGAGAGCACAGTCATCAGCAAATAGCGCCTCTCTGATCAGCCTCTCCTGAGTCTTGTTTTTTTCCAGGAAGTGGTGCAAGTTGAACAGTGAGCCATCTAGGTGGTATTTAATGTGCCTAGGTCAAGGTCCTTCACAGCATGCAGCAACACCTGAGTAAAGAACAAATTGAAAAGCACTGGGTGAGGACACATCCTTGTTTCACACCATTGGATATGCTGAATTTCTCTGAAGGTTCACCGCCAGAGAGAACTTACCCAGTCATATCATCGTGGAACAATTGAATGAGCCCGGTTATCTTTGCAGGGCAACCAAGCTTCTTAAGGATGTTCCAAATAAGGATGGCCCTTCTCTATTTACTGTGTTCAATGCTTTGGTCAAATCGATAACGACAAGGTCGAGGTTCATATTCTGCTCAAGGCACGTCTCTTGTACTTGTCTTACAACGAATATCATGTCAGTAGTGCTGCGATCAGGTCAGAAACCGCTTTTGTGATTCTGGGAGGTTTTCCTTTGAAATATTTGAGATAAGTCTGTTCAGGATGGTGCAGGTTAGGGTTTTGCCAGCAATGGAGAGCAAAGAGATCCCTTCGTAGTTTCCACAGTCTGATCTTGACCCTTTGTTCTTGTACAGGGCAATGATTGTGGCGTCACAAAAGTCAGGAGGCATTGCTTCTTCATTCCAGTTGCTGTTCAGGATGTTGTGAAAGGCTGTGATTGAATCCTTGCTAAGAGACTTGTAGACCTCTGCTGGAATCCTGTCTTTGCCAGGTACCTTGCTGAAGTTCATCTATTTAATGGCTAGTTTGACTTCGTCAAGTGGGAGGATCATGAAGTTCGTCAATAATTGCTCTCTGAGGAATCTGTCCCAGTACTGATTGATCAACTGTTGATGGGAGGTTCAGCAGTTGGCTAAAATGTCCTTTCCATCTGTTATTTATACTTCCCTTATCCTTGATCAAGGTTTCTCCATCTGCAGCCATCAAGGGCGCAGAGCTTGATTTTGGGGGACCAAAGACCGATTTTATGGAGCTGAAGAATTGCTTTTGTTAGAGTTGTTAGAGTCAGCAAAGCTTTGTAATTCTTCAGCCTTTTTGTCCCACCATACGTCTTGTATTTTACAAATTTTATTCTGGGTATCAGCTTGGTAAAATGTAAACCTGTCTTTCTTGGTTGGTGAACCAGGATTGTTTTGCCATTCTAAAAATGCCTTGTTCTTCTTAATTAGCAACTCTTGGTTGGCGCTGTAATTTTCAGCAAACCAATCTTGATGGATCAGTTTTTTAGGTCCAAGCTCAGCCTTTTCTTTGTCTAACAGCATTGCTTTGAACTTGTTCCATTCCAAACTGGTGTTTGTTATAATGAGCTCATGTTTTGGGTATTTGCTTAATAGAAGTAGGCCATTGCTGTTCATTTTTCCCATTCCATGTTTACCAATAACTCCCTCCCAATGACTGTAGTCTTGGCCGACTCGGGCTTTGAAATCACCCAGCAAGATTATTCTTGTTGTTGGCAGGAACTGAGCACAAGATGGCATTGAAGTCAGCATAAAATTGTTCTATTGTCTCCTCTGTGCTAGTAAGGGTAGGGGTATATGCACTGATAATGGTGGTGTATCAATCGTTGCAGATGGGTAAGTGTAGTTTCATTAGCCTTTCAGTGATCCCAACAGGTAGGTCTGGGAGTTGTTTCATCAAACTGGATTTGATGGTGAGGCTGATACCATGGATCCTCTCTTCATTAAGGGCCTTTTCTTTCCAGAAGAATGTGTATCCACTTGAAATCTCCACGAAAGATCCTTCATCTGCCAGTCTGGTCGCACTGAGTGCTGCAATATCGATGTTAATGCACAAGAGCTCTTTTGCAACTAGGGCTGTTCTCCTGTGTGGTCTGGATGAACTTTCCTTGTCCAGGAGTGTTCTTACATTCCATGCTCCAGTAAGGAGGTTCCTTGTATTTTTCTTATTGTTTTTGTGACCGCATTAAAGGATGAACTCTCAGCCATGGTAAGCTGGCCAGAAGTGTAAGGGGCAGGCTATTGTTTGGGCCACCTTTTCTAGACCCCTCCCTTTTAAAGGGTGAGCAGCGCTCTCCTAAATTGGTCTGCTCAGTCGCCCTGGATGCTGCCAAACTACCCCTCTGCCCCAGGTATAGAGCAGATTGACCGTTGGTCTGAGGGCCGCTTGCATGCAGGTTCGTGACTTCAACTGCCAATGGTTATCTCCACCTGTTGCTTTGCCACTCTCCCATCACCGCAGGACTATTGAAGTGTGGATGGTAAGCATGTGCAACAAAAACAAACCTGTGTGTGAAGGATATTAAAGTGGGAAAACGTCATGGTTACTTGTGCAACCTCCGTTCCCTGATGGAGGGAATGAGACATTGTGTCGATGTAGTGACACTAGGGGTCACTCTTGGGAGCCCGAGACACCTCTGGTCTTTGATAAAAGGCCAATGAAAATTGGCGAGCGGTATTTGCATGCCACTCCCCCAGACATACGGGTATAAAAGGAGCTGGTATGCAACCACTCATTCAGGTTTTATGCTGAGGAGCCGATATAAGGTCCGGCCATTTCAGCGGGTAGTTCAGCGTTGTGGCAGGATGGACACAACATCTCATTGCCTCCATCAGGGAATGGAGGTTACACAAGTAACCATGACGTTCCCTATCTGTCACTCACTCGACCGTGTGTCGATGTAGTGACACTAGGGTTCCTTATACGAAACGCCACAATTGGCTGAACTGTGTTACGTGAGCTGGCGGTGTGTGGTGGGCAGACTACTGTGTGCCTCATAGCCAGCACACCAGGTTGACACGTAACCTCCCCCAACATAGTTATGAGTGTTAACTACCCAAGAGATAGAGACAGGCTTAACCCAGTCATGGCCTCTTTTCTCCCTTCTCTTTTTTCCACTCCCTAAAAAGAAGGGGGATTATCCGACTGGGCTGCTAGGTCTAGTTGGGGGGGTGTCCCTCCCAAGGGGAAGACACCGCGGAGACCACACCTCGCCCAAAGAGAGGGGGCGATATTTAAGTGGACTTCGTCGTGGTGTGCTGCTATGGCGGCAATGTACACCTTCAAGGTGGAAGGGGACAGTCTCCCTTCCAACCTCTCCTGCAGGAAGGAAAGCACTGATCCGACTGCACATCTCTGGGGGTCTTCCCGTCGGGAAGAACACCACTTAGGGAACAGACGCCACTTAAAGGCATACAGGCGCCTCGTAGAGGGGGCCCTAGCCTAAGTGATCATGTCTACCACTGCAGGAGGCCCCTGGCCGCCCCGCCATCGAGGGTAGTGAGAGCGGGGGAACTGCGGAATCGGGGCCAGGCAGTGAAAGGTGCCTCCCACGATTTCGTCAGCTCCTCGTGCACTTCCGGGAAGAATGGCACTGGAGCGGGGCGTGGCTGCTTTGAGCGGCGCCGCGAGCCCAGGAACCAATCATCAATCCGCGACGGTTCAGGGGAGAGTGGAGGGTTCCACTCTAACCCGACGCTCGTGGCCGCCTGGGAAAGCATGTCCATCATTTCAGCATCAGCCTGTGACTGGGCAATCGTCCCCAAGGGGGGAAGCCCAGCTGAGGCTTCTGCGTCCAACTGGACAAGCCCGCTCTCTGATGCTGCGCTCGAGAGCTCATCATCTTTGCGGGCTCCGAAAAAGAAGCCAGACGAGCCGTGAGACGAGCCGGCGAACTCATCCGGATGCCCGACTGGGGCAGACGAGCGTGCTGGGGAATGGGAGGTCCACGGGGGGACACCCGGTGGAGGCGATACCATTGGGGTCCCCAAATTTCCCCCAGTGTTAGACGTGCTGGCCTCATACCCATAGGTAGAAGGACCGAAGCGGGGAGCCGCTGGGGTGACCGCAACGTTGCCATGGTCATGTTCTTGCAATGAGAACATGAACCATCCACAAATGCTGCCTCCATGTGGGTCGCGCCCAGACACGAAAGACAGCGATCATGACCATCCGAAGTTGAGAGATAACGACCGCAACCAGGAATAACACACAATCGGAAAGGCATCTTTAAAAAGACGCGTCTTTAAAAAAATGTTCCGTGTGTGCCGCTCTTTTAGAGAAATATATACTCTTTTAGAGGAAAAAAGCTCTTTCAGAAAATATACTCTCTTGTTTTCTGCCAAAGCGCCCAGGGGCGTTCTCTGCAGTGCACCAGTGCAGAGGAGGGAGAAGCCACTGAAATGCGCTGTCAGATCCAGCAGAGGTGAATGAACAGTAGAAATGTCCGGGGGAGTGGCATGCAAATACCACTCGCCTATTTTCATTGGCCTTTTATGAAAGAGCAGAGGTGTCTCGGGCTCCCAAGAGTGACCCCTAGTGTCACTACATCGACACAACTCGGCAGTCCCACTCTCTCGTCCGCAAAAGCCTTGATCCGGTGGCACAAATGATCGTTATGTCCGGAGGCTACTTTGGCTGCATTGAATGGCCGTATCTACTTAGGTGCTCCAATACGCCTTACACACTCCACAATGCAATGCTGGAACTCCTTCTCAGCCATCGAATCTACAAAAATTCCCTCCACTTGATCCGATGAGCCAGTCTTCACATGCTTGGGATGAGCAATTCCCTGTTGGCTACCCCCACCTGGTTTAGACAGCCTGTCAAAGCCGTTGCCCAGGGTGTGGCCACTGCGCATGCTACAGCTTCTTGGTGCCACATGTGAGAGCTGGGTATCAGGGGAGGACCAAAAGTGGTCAGACTACCCCAAACGCAGTTGGAGAATGACAAGCCCCCCACCAGCCCCACGCCAGAGGTACTACCTCTCCCTGACAACCCATGACACCATAACGCCAGTTAATCACTGATTTTATCACTCAAAAGTCATGTTAACATGTACAGTATATTGTTCATGTTTTGTGGCTATTCTTTTTAAACAGTGTGTATTTTAATGTTTATGGACATGCCCCATTCACTTCTGTTGTAAGTGCCTCACTGTTTTCTCTAAATAAATGAGGGACAAATCTAAATTGTCTTTTTGGTAATCAACATTATGCCACATTGAGCTTAACTTGTATTGAACATGCAACATTCTTTTAATGACATACACTCACTGCATGGCTGCCCTCCACCTTTATATTCTCAGTGTTCTGTATGCATTTTTTTTTTTTTTTTGTGGTTGCCATCGGGTTTCAGATGGAGTATCTTGAGAGGATTGTGGGTAGCGTCTGTTCACTCACTCACATCCGCCATCAATACTGTCATCAGAGCTCCCCCCCCCCCCCTCTCTCTCTCTCTCTCTCTTTCTGTGCTGCTGATATTCCGGTTCAGACTCTGAAACGGACAGACACAGTGTAAAGTAAGGCTCCTGTAAGAAGAGACAACAACAAAGGAATACAAGAGTTTTAGGAGGAGAAAAAGGACTGATAGGGATTCTTTGTGTGTTATGTACCTTCGTCCACCCTTCAGTTGAGAAACAACTCACTTTAAGAGCATCAAACATCCAGAAAGTAAGAAAAAGCATCAGGGAGGAGATGAGAGGAGAGGAGTGAGGAGGAGCGAAGAATCAAGCCGTTCTGAACTCTGAGAATCAGGGAGAAAGTAGTGCTGTAGAGGGTGTTTTTGTGGGGTAAAATGATGATGTACTTCTGGGTGAGTATGAAGAATGATCGCATGTACCGCATGAATGCGAGATGCATGTATTTGCTTACTTCAGGAATGTACTGCTCTGCACAGGGAGTTTATTACAGTAGAGCGCAGAGGGACAGGATATTGCTCAGTGGTTGCTCGTTCAGCCCTCAGGAGATTTCATGGAGATTTCTCATTGAAGGAGTTTATATTGAGAACTTATACTTTTAATTGCAGACTTTGGTAAATCTGAGCACAGTCTGAGCTACCGTTGAGATCTCTTGTGAGTTTTTTTCTTTGCATATGGGTAAATAAGCCCAGTTTATTGCTCAGATGTTACCCTTTAATAGCTCACGAGAATTAATGGAGTTCACGGTTGTGATTTTAGTAAAGTATCAACTTTGTCTCAGATGTTTCTCCTAAAATTCCTAAGGAGAAACACAAATAGACACAAATGAGTGAATTGTTGACATTCAGTAAGAGTATAAAGCTATCATAGCTCAAATAATTTGCTCTTTGGAGAATTTAACGAGACATATTTGAGTTCATATTGAAAACTCTGCAGACTTTGGTATCTTGACAAATCTGAGCACAGTTCCAGACACTGTTGAGATCACTTGTGAAACTCTCGAAGAAACACATATAAGATTACTGGAGTCTTTTACTTGGGAGAAACATCCAAAAAGCAGGAGACTTCAGCAAACGTCTCCATTTGCTCTCGATTGAATCTCATTTGTGAGTTTTGTGCCCTAGAGGAGAATGTTTCTATGTTAGGATGGTAAAACTGAGAATGTTCCGAGAGTATCCTCCCTGGCTTGAATAAAAGCATAATTTTTTTTCTCAGATTTGTTTAGTTACGTCTCAGACGGTGAGTTTTAAACGAGTTCTTGTGTTTCGCTGGAATCAGTGGTTTCTGGAGAGATTTTTGTGACTGAGTTACGTTGTCCCAGACCGTGAGAGACAATCACTGATGATTCAGGCTCTGAGTGTTGATCGCTGGAGTGTCTTGTCTCTCTATCTGTTTTTTGTTTGTTTGTTTTTTTTTTTTTCATGTGAGAGCTTTTTAAATGATGGAATTCTACTGTAAACTCGCTGCCGTAATGCTTGTGTGTGTGTAGAATCAGCAGAATTGTGCTGTGTGTGTGTGTGTGTGTCAGCTTTTATTCTTTTTATTCTCACATATGTTATTCTGTACTCCACTACAATTTATAACACTTAATCCACAAATGAAAACCCACAAAAAACTGTCATTATTTACTCCCCCTCATGCTGTTCCAAACCCATATGCTGATATGTTTTCAGAGGAAAACAAATGTATTAAACCTAAAAATGACTAAAAACAATTAGAAACACCCTTAAATATCATAAAACTAGTTCCCTATCTGTCACTCACTCGACGTTGTGTCGATGTAGTGACACTAGGGGTCACTCTTGGGAGCCCAAAACACCACTGATCTTTGAAAATAGGCCAATGGGAATTGGCGAGTGGTATTTGCATACCACTCCCCCGAACATACGGGTATAAAAGGAGCTGGTATGCAACCACTCATTCAGATTTTCTCTTCGGAGCCTAATGGTCAATGCTCACTGAGCTGAATTCCCATGGCTTTTCATTCGCTTCTGCTGGATCTGACAGCGCATTTCAGCGGCTTCTCCTCCTCTGCACTGGTGCACTGCAGAGAATGCCCCTGGGCACTTCGGCAGAAATAAAAGAGTATATTCTAAAAACAGTATATTTTTCTAAAAGAGCGGCACACACGGAACGTCTTTTTAAAGATGCCTTTCCATTTGTGTGTTATTGCTGGATGCGGCCGTTATCTCTCGCCTTCTGACGGCCACGATCGCTGTCTTTCGTGTCTGGGCGCTGCCCACGCGGAGACATCGTTCGTGGATGGGTCATGTCCTCATTGCGAGAACATGACCATGGCAACGTTGTGGTCGCAGCTTGCCTTCATAAGAAAGCAAGCCACCCCAGCGTCTCCCCGCCTCGGTCCTTCTACCTATGGGTATGAGGCTAGCATGGCTAGCACTGGGGGCGATTTGGGGACCTCAATGGGACCACCTCTTCCGGGTATCCCCCCACGGACCTCCCATTCCCCAGCACGCTCGTTTGCCCCGATCGGGCTTCCGGATGAGTCCGCCGGCTCGTCTCAGGGGGAGTTCGACCTCTTGTTCGGAGCCCGCGAAGGTGATGAGCTCTCGAGCGCAGCATTGGAGATCGGGCTCGTCCAGTCGGACGCAGAAGCCTCAGCTGGTCTTCCTCCCTCGGGTACGGTCGCCCAGTCACAGGCTGACATGGAGATGATGGACATGCTTTCCTGGGCAGCCGTGAGCGTCAGGCTAGAGTGGAACCCTTTGTTCTCCCCTGAACCCTTGCGGCTCGATGATTGGTTCCTGGGCCCGTGGCGCCACTTACAGCCACGCCCCGCCCCAGTTCCTTTCTTCCCAGAAGTGTACGAGGAGCTGACAAGGTCGTGGGAGGCATCTTTTACTGCCCGGTCCCGATCTTTCAGCTCTCTGCCCTCACTACCCTCAATGATGGGGTGGCCAAGGGGTATTCGATGATCCCTCCGGTGGATAAGGCGCTCACGGTGCACCTATGCCCACAGAGCACCACCACCTGGTGCAGGCGCCCGAAGTTCCCGTCCAGGGCCTGTAGGTTTACATTGTCCCTGACGGCCAAGGCCTACAGTGCCGCTGGACAAGCCACCTCCGCCCTGCACGCCATGGCTCTCCTGCAAGTCCACCAAGCCAAGGCGCTAAAAGAACTGCATGAGGGTAGTTCCGCCCCAGGATTGATGCAGGAACTGCACCCAGCAACCGAGCTCACCCTCCGGGCGACGAAGGTCATGGCGTGGTCTCTCGGGAGGGCGATGTCCACCTTGGTGGTCCAGGAGCGCCACTTTTGGCTCAACCTGGTCGAGATGAGAGAGGCCGACAAGGCACGGTTCCTTGCTGCCCCCATTTCCCAGGTTGGCCTGTTCAGCAACACCGTTGAGGACTTTGCCCAGCAGTTCTCTGCAGTGAAGCAGCAGACGGAAGCTATCCAACACATCCTGCCCCGGCACAGCTCAAGATCCCGCACCCTGTCTGCTCATCGCCAAGGGTGTCCTCCTGCTTTGACTGCACCGGCTCTGCTGCAGCCTGCCCCGTGGGCGTGGAGCCCACCGCAGGAAGCAGACGCCACCCATCTCACGGCCGGCCGCCAAGAACCCGAGAAAAGATTCGATGCGCCCCTGAGATGGGCGACACAGGGGCGAGGATACCTGCTGGTCTGGAGCTGGTAATCAGATCACTCCATCCCCCGGTGGAGGGCCGGGAGGAGAATCTTTTGTTACCTTTTCATTTAATTCCGCCACATGCCCAAGTGGCTGCGGTACCCAAAAGAGCGGTTTCCTTGTTCCCTGGGTCACATACCCGGTGCGCATGGCCGTCATCACGACCACCGTCCACCATTCCATTTCGGCAGGTTTGGCGCTCCCCCCTGCCCCTGCACACCAAGCTGTGGCACAAATCCGCCCCCGATGTGACGGTCTCCAAGGGTCACGAGGACAAACCTCTTCCTCCCCTGTCCCATGCTGTTCCGGGAGTGGTCACAAGGAGCCAGGTAAGTGCTTCGATGTCCCTGAACTCGCACTTTCCAACCCGTCGTGATGGCTGATCCGGACCGTCCGACTTGGCTACGCGATTCAGTTCGCCAGGCGTCCGGCCAGGTTCAGCGGCGTCCACTTCACCTCGGTGAAGGGCGAGAACGCTGCTACCTTGCGCTCGGAAATCGCTACCCTCCTACGGAAGGGTGCGATAGAGCCTGTCCCTCCGGCCGAGATGAAGAAGGGGTTCCGAAGAAAGGCGGTGGGTTGCGGCAAATCTTGGACCTGTGAGTACTGAATAGGGCTTTACACAGACTCCCGTTCAAGATGCTGTTGCAAAAACACATTCTAGCGAGCGTCCGGCATCAAGATTGGTTCGCGGCGGTAGACCCGAAGGACACATACTTCCACGTCTTGATTTTACCTCGACACAGACCCTTCCTGCGGTTTGCGTTCGAGGGTCGGGTGTATCAGTACAAGGTCCTCCCTTTCAGCCTGTCCTTGTTCCCTTGTGTCTTCACGAAGGTCGCAGAGGCAGCCCTTGCCCCATTAAGGGAAGTGGGCATTCGCATCATCAACTATCTCGATGAATGGCTAATCCTAGCTCACTCTCGGGATATGTTGTGTGCGCACAGGGACCTGGTGCTCATGCACCTCAGCTGACTAGGGCTTCGGGTCAACTGGGAAAAGAGCAAGCTCCTCCCAGTTCAGAGCATCTCTTTTCTTGGTCTCGATGACGGCGCGCTTCACAAACGAGCGCTTACAGTCGGTGCTGACCTGTTTGAAGGCGTTCAGAAAGAAGTCAGCTGTTCCTGGGGCATATGGCATCCTCAGCGGTGGCCACACCGCTCAGGTTGATGCATATGAGACCGCTTCAGCACTGGCTCCAGACTCGAGTCCTGAGATGGGCATGGCACCGCGGGACAAATCGCGTGGCCATCACGCCAGTCTGTCTCCGCCTCTTCAGCCCTTGGACCGACCTCACATTTCTACGAACAGGCGTTCTCCTAGAGCAGGTCTCCAGGCGCATTGTAGTTACGACAGACGCCTCCAAAATGGGCTGGGGCGCTGTATGCAACGGGCACGCAGCCACCGGCTCCTGGACGGGCCCACGGCTACATTGGCACAACAACTGCCTCAAGTTTTTGGCAATTCTGCTCGTCCTGCAGAGGTTCCGGCCATTGATCCAGGGCAAGCATGTGTTAGTTCGGACAGCCAACATGGCAACGGTGGCATACATCAACCGTCAAGGCGCTCAAGTCGCTGCGAGGCACTCACATCCCGGGCGACCTCAACACTGCAGCGGACGTGCTGTCATGACAGTTTACGCTCAGGGGAGAGTGGAGACTCCACCCTCAGGTGGTCCAGCTGATTTAGAGTCGATTTGGGCAGGCACAGGTAGACCTGTTCGCTTCCTGAGAATCCTCCCACTGCCCACTCTGGTACGCCCTGACCGAGGCAGCCCTCGGTATAGATGCGCTGGCACACAGCTGGCCCCCTGGACTACGCAAATATGCGTTTCCCCCAGTAAGCCTACTTGCACAGACCCTGTTCAAGGTCAGGGAGGACGAGGAGCAGGTTGTCCTAGTAGCACCCTACTGGCCCACCAAGACGTGGTTCTCGGACCTCACGCTCATTGAGACAAGTCTCCTCCTAAGTCCGGGACAGCTGGCCGGGTGTATCGCTTGCGCATAGCACCTTTCACCTCCCCTGAGCTGAAGACGTGCACTGTTGACTCCCAGTAGTGTTCACAAAGTGTGTTCCCTGGATGACTTCCTCCTAGCCCTGTGGCTGACGAGTTTGCGGAGAAACTTGCTGCCGGCTCAGTACATGTGCTAATTAAGCCCTGTA
Source organism: Myxocyprinus asiaticus (assembly GCF_019703515.2). Classification (NCBI taxonomy): domain Eukaryota; kingdom Metazoa; phylum Chordata; class Actinopteri; order Cypriniformes; family Catostomidae; genus Myxocyprinus; species Myxocyprinus asiaticus. The sequence continues at coordinate 47,754,264 of NC_059356.1, read as the reverse complement.
CTGGGGTAGGTGCTCCGCATGTGTTGGTTCCCCATAGGTGACCCCATGTGACCTATATCTTCTGCTAAATCATTTCCTTGTTGGTAAACTGCATCTTCCTTGGGGAGAGGCCCCTCTGCCCCAGTCACCATGTTTGTAGAAACTACTCCCCTGTTGAGTAGGACCTACCATGGACTTCTCCACATGACATACTTCCGACAAGGCTCGGCAAGACCATGTGACGTATTTCCACTCAAAATACCCTCCACCCCCCCTCTCTGGGCGGGGTGTGGTTCCACTGTGTATTTCCCTTGGGAGTGACACCCTCACAGAAATGCGTGATGCAGAAAAAGATGCCCTCTTTGTTGCTCCGGTGTCCTATTCGGCAGCTCTGTGGATGGTTTTGCTAAGCGCTACATTACGGCTCAGAAACACTCACAGGCTATGATCCCGAAGTAAGCTCGATTAGAGGCATACGATGCTGTTCCCCTCTTCCCCACTGCTGTTTGTCAGGAAAGGAATATCGTAGTTAAAAGTGTTGTTCAAAATGTTGCTTCTGTGTTTCACATTCAAATAAAGAATGGAAAAAAGAGTACAGCGCTCATTGCACATGTGAGGCGCTTGCACTTTCTCAATAAAGAGCTCTTTTCCACTTGAAAAACCCACACATTATGCACAACGGATGCATGGCGAGCTCTTACAGGCATTTCCGATGATCGAACATTGTTATATGATCCAATTTGCACATCAGCTGCCCCATTTCAATATTATTCTGTCTTCATGGTTCCGTCCAAACACGATAGAGGTTGTTCCAGATTTTTAAGCCCACAAAGGGTTTTACAGCTGCTTTTTTCTTCCCAAAGAAAGACAGCGGGCTTTGGACGATCTTAGATCTGAAACATTTGAATCGCACACTTGCAAAGTGCCCGTTCAAAATTATTACTCAGAAACGGATATTATTGCACATCCGCCCAAGCGATTGGTTCTGATAGATCTGAAAGATGTGTACTTTAATGTAGAAATTATACCACATCACAGGATGTTTTTGAGATTCATGTCTGAGGGAACCGCGTATCAATTCAATGTCCTGCCCTTCAGTTTGTCCCTGGCTCCTCGCACGTTCACAAAGTGCATAAATGCTGTACTTGCCCCTCTGAAACTGAGTGGTGTGCGCATTTTGATCTACCTTGATGATTGGCTATTACTGGCCCAATAAGTGTGCCAGCACAGGGACTTATTGCTCCAACATCTGAACAGCCTGGGCCTCAATGTCAACTGGGCAAAGAGTACGCCCCAGCCAATAGATCTCCTTTCTGGAAGTCCGTCTTGACTCCATGACTGCGTGTGCATCTCATGAGCGAGTGAGTACAGGCCATTCTCCAGTGTCTGCCTCAGTTCAAACTGGGGAGAACACTTTCACTGAAGCTGTTTAAAAAAGCATTGGGGCTTATGGTGACAGCATCCGCCATCATTCCATTAGGTCTTTTACACATGAGACCTCTTCAGCACTGGCTCAAGCACCATGTGCCACAGCATGCTTGGCGCCAAGGACGCATGCACATCGCTATATCTCGCAGCTGTCTAGCTGCTATAGCACCTTGGACAGTTCCTGCTTTCTACCACTGAGGTGTCATGCTGGGGCAGGTTTTCAGGTGGAAAGTGGTGACCACAGATGCGTCCAAAGCAGGTTGGGATGCATTGTGCGACGGATGCCCAGCCTTCGGCAACTGGAAAGATGCAAGGAGGGCGTGGCATATCAACCGCCTGGAGCTGTCAGCTTTTTCATAGCCTTGAAGACTTTTCAATCCGAAATAGCAAATTATCATGTTCTGATTCGCTCGGACAACACAACAGTTGTGGCATACATAATCACCCAAGGTGGAATTCCTTCTCTGCTAATGATGAGACTGATGTTTCACCTCCTGTGTAGAGAGCGCCATCTCCTCTCCCTGCGGGTGACATGTGTCCCAGGCCATCTGAATTACGGTGTGGATCTGTTGTCACACCAAGGAGTGATGCCGGGCAAATGGAGACTTCATCCTGAGAATTTGGGAAATATTTGGCAAAGCGGAGATTGATCTATTTGCCTCTGCAGAGAATGCCCACTGTACCCTCTGGTACTCCAAGTCCCAAGCTCCGCTATGAGTGGACGCAATGGCCCACAAATGGCCTGAAAAAAAGCAAATATGCATTTATCCCTGTGTGCCTCCTTCAAAGTCCGAGAGGACAAGGAAACTATTCTATTGGTTGTGCCAAAGTGCTGGGCAATCAGTCCTGGTTTCCAGAAATGATAGAGATTCTGGACGGCCCTCTATGGGAAATACCGCTGAGGAGGGATTTCCTCTCTCAAGTGCAGGGCACAATCTGGCATCCCCAGCCCAAGCTGTGGAACTTGCATGTGTGGCCCCTGAATGGAGCGTGCTAAATGTGCCAGAACTGACTCAGTCGGTCATGAACACCATGTTACAGGCTAGAGTCTGTCTACGAGACGCCTCTACGCACTGAAATGGAATGTGTTCACTAAATAGTGTTTTCACGCGGCAAAGACCCAGTGAACTGCCCCATACCTGAAATTCGTACATTTCTTCAAGAGCGATTGGATGCAGAACTCACTCCGTCAACGCACAAAGTTTATGTAGCGACTATCTCTGTGTATCACACACCTGAAGCCTGCACCTCTATAGGCAAACATGATTTAATCATAAAGTTCCATAGGGGAGCGAGGTGGCTAAATCCCCCTCACCTACAGTTCCGACTTAGGACCTTACTTTGGTCCTAAAAGTGCTTGTGGGGCCCCCTTCGAGCCTCTGGACTCTGTTGAATTGCATGTGCTTTCTCTTAAGACTGCAGTACTACTGGCTCTGGCCTAAGTAAAATGGGTCGGTGATTTGTCAGTCAACAATTCATGTCTGGAGTTTGGTCCGGTTCTTTCAAAAGCCACCATCAAACCCAGAAAAGGCTATGTGCCTAAGGTTTTATCCACATCATTTAGAGCACAGGTGATTCACCTTCAAGCCGTTTACCCGCCTCCATTTAATTCGGATGAGGAAAAGTCCTTGCATTTGTTATGCCCTGTGTGAGTGCTACACATATACGTTGAACACACCCACCAGTTCAGACTGTCTGACCAGCTCTTTGTATGCTATGGAGGATGCACAAAAGGAATGTCCGTCTCCAAGCAAAGACTTTCTCACTAGATCGTTGATGCGATCACCCTGGCTTATGAGTCACAGGGTGCAAATTGCCCAGTTGGTGTTAAAGCACACTCAACTAGAGGCATGGCCTCTTCATGGGCATGGACAAACTGTGTGTCCTTACAAGACATATGTTTTGCAGCAGGTTGTTCTTCTCAAAACACTTTCGCAAGGTTTTAAAACCTAGACGTAACGTCTCTCTCTTCGCAAGTCCTCTCTATCTAGAGCGCTTGCTATTTCGGTGGCCAAACATAAACTTGTGCCCCTTTTTAAGTATGGGCTCCCCCATCATTTTACACAACCGCCTGCATTCAGGCTGTTGTAATTTCCCATAAAGTCACAAGCACTTTCATTGTAAATAAAACTTCCTTCACAACAGGGTTCATGAAGGGATTAATTCATACTATATGACTATAGTTCATATATCCATTCTAAGTGCTCCCCTCCTACCTACCCACCATGAGGGTTATTCACTTGTGGCTTACTCATGTCGGTCACTGTCCCGCAGGACTGTGGCGTCATCTGCTTTCGAGTATTATGCTTTCATATCCCTCTCTGGGAGGGTTATGTTGTGTAGTGCAGAGTGATGGGACTCCGTTTCCCATATGCGTCAGCATGACACAATATCGAGTGAACTGTAATCGTAAGGGAACGTCTCGGTTATGTATGTAACCTCGGTTCCCTGAGATGAAGGGAACAAGATATTGCGTAAGCTGGCTGCACTACAGACTCAGAGTTTTATGAGGTGTGAGCGATGCGCTCTTTGTCCATCAGTCAGAAAATTCTGAGAAATGGTGTTTTCGCACTTGCTTATATACCGGACAGGTTTGCACCTAAAATGGCGGGGCTTAAACACCATGGCCAATCTTAAAATTGCCGTTATTGTAGAAGGGTTTCAACTAAGTCAACGGAAAAGGAATTTCCCCATATGCGTCATCTCAGGGAACCGAGGTTTCATATGTAACCGAGATGTTTTGTTGACATGGAATGACCAACAGCAATCGTTCAAAATTAATTAATTAGTGTATTTTTGTTTTATTAAATTTTTTGGTCACACCACCTTTAAAACAAGAATATATATATATATATATATATATATATATATATATATATATATATATATATATATATATATATATATACACTATATTGCCAAAAGTATTCGCTCACCCATCCAAATAATTGAATTCAGGTGTTCCAATCACTTCCATGGCCACAGGTGTATAAAATGAAGCACCTAGGCATGCAGACTGCTTCTACAAACATTTGTGAAAGAATGAGCCGCTCTCAGGAGCTCAGTGAATTCCAGCGTGGTACTGTGATAGGATGCCACTTGTGCAACAAGTCCAGTCGTGAAATTTCCTCGCTACTAAATATTCCACAGTCAACTGTCAGTGGTATTATAACAAAGTGGAAGTGATTGGGAATGACAGCAACTCAGCCACGAAGTGGTAGGCCACGTAAAATGACAGAGCGGGGTCAGCAGATGCTGAGGCGCATAGTGCGCAGAGGTCGCCAACTTTCTGCAGAGTCAATCGCTACAGACCTCCAAAGTTCATGTGGCCTTCAGATTAGCTCAAAAACAGTGCGTAGAGAGCTTCATGGAATGGGTTTCCATGGCCGAGCAGCTGCATCCAAGCCATACATCACCAAGTGCAATGCAAAGCGTCGGATGCAGTGGTGTAAAGCACGCTGCCACTGGACTCTAGAGCAGTGGAGACGCGTTCTCTGGAGTGACGAATCACGCTTCTCCATCTGGCAATCTGATGGACGAGTCTGGGTTGGCAGTTGCCAGGAGAACGGTACTTGTCTGACTGCATTGTGCCAACTGTGAAGTTTGGTGGAGTGGGGATTATGGTGTGGGGTTGTTTTTCAGGAGCTGGTCTTGGCCCCTTAGTTCCAGTGAAAGGAACTCTGAATGCTTCAGCATACCAAGAGATTTTGGACAATTCCATGCTCCCAACTTTGTGGGAACAGTTTGGGGATGGCCCCTTCCTGTTCCAACATGACTGCGCACCAGTGCACAAAGCAAGGTCCATAAAGACATGGATGAGCGAGTTTGGTGTGGAAGAACTTGACTGGCCTGCACAGAGTCCTGACCTCAACCCGACAGAGCACCTTTGGGATGAATTAGAGCGAAGACTGCGAGCCAGGCCTTCTCGTCCAACATCAGTGTCTGACCTCACAAATGCGCTTCTGGAAGAATGGTCAAAAATTCCCATAAACACACTCCTAAACCTTGTGGAAAGCCTTCCCAGAAGAGTTGAAGCTGTTATAGCTGCAAAGGGTGGGCCGACGTCATATTAAACCCTATGGATTAAGAATGGGATGTCACTTAAGTTCATATGCGTCTAAAGGCAGATGAGCGAATACTTTTGGCAATATAGTGTATATATATTCTTGTTTTAAAGGTGGTGTGACCAAAAAATATAAACATATATACATATATATATATATATATATATATATATATATATATATATATATATATATATATATATATATGTATATGTATATTTATTAAAAAAATAATTCTTTCTGTTTTCATTGTTCTGATTATTAAAAAAAAATAATCTGAATGAACTTTTCGTCACTAGGCTTGCATTGTTCTGTTATTTTCTGTATACTTTGTCTCACAAAAATACTGTACATAAAACATTTTTAATTATACCTATACTTTTAAAATATCCTAAATATAATAATTAATAAGTGAGACTGCTGCAGAAGTAATGTTAATATATAATACTCTTGCTCACTAAAAAAGTTTCATTTCTGCCATCATTTGCTCACCCTCATTTCAAAACCAGTATAACCTTTTTCATCTGTGAAAATTACGCACATCGGTTCTTGCGTGTATTGTCATTTAAAAAATAATAATAATAATTATGTGTGAAAGTGAATGAGATTTGAGAACGGGGCTGTTTTCCGCTCCCCCATTACAATATCTTCACACTTTGAGAATCACTGATCTACAATATTAAAGAGCTGCAGTGGAGGATGTCTGTCTGTCTCTCTGTCTGTTTGTCTGTCTGTCTGTCGGGAGGGAGGGCAGCGCTGCAGTGCAGTATGGGAATTCAGTGTATGTTCTCTCTTCATTAGAATGTTTATTCAGGAAACAGATGTTCACTTTCAGGGTGACACCTTGAGCTCTCTGTCCCTCGCTGTTTACACACACACACACACACACACACACACACACACACACACACAGGGACAGTGGTGCAGCAGCATTAATCTCTCTGAATGAACATCTGATGAGGAGAAAACACTCAGGTAAGCGAGAAATTACTGAGACAAAACATGAGATCGCATGTAACCCTGATGAACAGAGAGAGCTACTGTATATGCTACCGTATGTTCCATTCTGTAGATTCAAAAGAACCGGCTCATAAAAGTAATTTAATCATATATAGGAGTACACTGGACACACTTTCAGAATGTTTTAGTACAGTGCTCCAGCCGCATCGGCAGAAAATTGCAAGGATCGTTTATGGAACCGAAAGTCATGAAAATCATATGGTCCAGGTATTATTATTATTTTTTTTTTTTAAATTGAACCAGTTCTGAATAAGAACCAGTTATCAGTTCCCAACCCTTTTTGAATGAGGCCCTCAGAATCATTCATAGTTAGTGGCAGCAGGGTTGAAAACCAGATCTTTAGCATATGTTTTGTTGTTTGTGGAATTCCATAATTCCTCCCTTCAGGATGTGAGTTGAATGAGATTATAGAGTGATTGTGTTCTGGCCAAAAGCTGCGCCCACATCTTAACAACACCTGCCTCATATTGATTAACCACTCACAGCAGTTTTTTACCGTGAGATTTTCATTTACATGTCCACAGAGAGAGAGAGAGAGAGAGAGAGAGAGACCCGCTCAGGGGAAATCACAGTCTGAGAGCATCGAGTTGTGTGCAGAAATTCACAACCATCACACCTGCTGTGTATAGATTCTCTACAGCAAACCACACTGGACAAAACCAATCTATAAGGAAAAGTACACACAAAAAAATGACAATTTTGTCATTATTTACACACGCACATTTTTTCTATACATTTATGACTTTCTTACTTCCATGTAACAAAAGGTGAATTTTTTTGACAAATATTCTGGCCACTCTTACCCTATAATGAAAGTGAAAGGGGTCTGGGGCTTTCAAGTTCTAAAATAACAACAAAAATAAAAAAAACAGTATTGTAAAAGTTATCCACAGGACATAGTGAAACGATAGCTTTGCGGAACGAAAAGACCTAAATTTACAACCTGATCTCATGAAAATTACATCACTGTAACAACATTTTTGCAAAATGCCATTACATTTGTTCATTACACGTATCGCGACAGTTCTGAAGTGAAATGTCCACTGAGTGGCTGTAAAATCGAGTCATATTTTCAGTTTTTAAGGATAATGCTCTGTAGAGTTTTAAATCAACAAAACCGACCTCCCTACCCTAAACCTTAAACCTAACCAATAGTGTCAGAAAAAGCAAATGTCAGATGAAAAATGCTACAGCATCATTTTGTGGTGCTTCCATGACACTTTCGGCTCACGAGTCGACTTGCGTGCTCTTCAGGACTCGTATCCCGCTCCTTTACATCACAAGTGCAATGCTCAATCAGTTGAGCTATCGCACAATTTGATAATACTCGAACAAACTTGTAAATGTAGTTGGTTATGTAATGTGTGAGGAACAGGTTTTATGACTACAATCTGCACAGCTCTGTCAGTGTGTATGACATGTTCAATAAATTGACTCTTTTTAGACCATGTTTTAAAGTATGATTTCATAGTACAATAAACTGTTTTATCTCCACCGTTTAGGGAAAAGAGGACAGATTTTTCATGATTTATTTTCATAACTAATTCTACACATGCAGTATGATGTCATATGTGCACCGTGTCCCTCTCACTGCTTGTGTTTTCCTTCAAAATCGCTTCACCATTAGGGGTCATAAAGTTGGTTAATTTGGTTTATATGGTCATGCCAGGGGCTAGTAACGCCCTGCGATGATGCACTCTGTGTTGTGTGTGTAAAAGGGCTGTAAAATGTGAGCACAGAGTGACATTAGTGTTATGGGATATTGACCAGTTTTTGGAGAGTTTATGGTACTAATCAAGTGTGTGTCTGAGGCAGAGATTAATAAGTGATGTGTATCAGAGAGCAGAAGCTCACAAAGGGAGGGTGTTATTATTTACACACACTTTGTTTTTGATCTAGTGTATGTTATGGTGTTTTACACCGATGAAATGTACTTCAAGAACATGTACTTCACCGTAGTGTTGCATGGTATCCTATTGCCAGGACACTACTGTTGTTTGTACCAGCGTCAGCAATTAACAGGGGCTCATGTCAAAAATGCCACCGAAAGTGACTGAAAATGCTCTAAATTTCAAAATAGGAATGAATATCAAGAATTAATTGTTTTGTGCTTCATTTGCAACATCTTTAAAGCACAAAATTAATTTAGACTCGTCCCTCCTTTTCTTTAAAAAAAGCAAAAATCTGGTTAACACAATGGAAGTCAATGGGGCCAATCCGTAAATGTTAATGTACTGTTTCAAAAGTATAGCCACAAGACATAAATAATATGCGTGTTTACATGGCATAACATATCTATCACCTTTTCTGTGTTATTACCAATTTTGTTGCCATGATGATGTACCGCCATAAATGCTGAAATCTTAAAATGACCGTAAAAATTATGAAGTCAACAACTTTACAGCTCAATTAACAGAAGAATTAGTGTAAGTGCTTTTATTTATTTATTTTTTTCTCCCCTTTTCTCCCCAATTTGGAATGCCCAATTCCCAATGTGCTTTAAGTCCCCGTGGTGGCATAGTGATTTGCCTCAATCCGGGTGGTGGAGGATGGATCTCAGTTGCCTCCGCATCTGAGACCATCAGTCTGCGCATCTAATCACGTGGCTTGTTGGGCGCATTACCGCAGAGACCTAGCACGTGTGGAGGCTTCACGCTATTCTCCACGGCATCCAAGCACAACTCACCACGCGCCCCACAGAGAGCGAACCACATTATAGCGACCACGAGGAGGATACCCCATGTGACTCTACCCTCCCTAGCAACCGGGCCAATTTGGTTGCTTAGGAGACCTGGCTGGAGTCACTCAATGTAAGTGCTTTTAAAAAATTATAAGCTTCACATTTCTGTCTTTAAAACCTCCAAAAAGTCACATCCGTTGCAGGTGCCTCACTGTAATCTCGATTTTTTAAAGAAATGGAGGGACGGCTTTTTATGGTAGCGACCATTATTTTCCCTGCCAAAACTTTAATTTCAATTAAAGTATATAATATAACAATACCAAGGACGAATGAGTCTAGATAGTAATCGTTTGACATTCATTTAGTGCTTGCTTTAAAAACATTCTGTTAGACTTTTTCTCTAACATGACTGCTTCCACTTTTGTTGTGCTTGTTTTGTTTATTTGTTTAATTTGTTAATACGTTTGGGGCAACATGATCACGTGAGAAATCGACATGCTGCTTCCGAAAGTTCATGCACACTGAAATCTACACCATTTTACCAAATTACTGATAAGCCACAGGTCCCATCAGACATTTTGCATCAATTCAAACGTGAATTGATTGACAAATTTTCCCCTGGCGCTACTTATAGTGGTCTCTTCCCACGCAAACCAGGAAGTAATCACGTTCACAAAAACAATAGTAAGCGCAGTTCAAAGGTTGCATTTTTACTTTTTTTACTCCACTGATGGTTAGGTATGAAGTTGGGGTTTGGCTTAGGCCATACGGTTAATAAAATATGCCTTTCTGTTGACTGTATGGTCTCATTTACAACTAAAAATACAACTCGCTTTTGGCGCCACTCTGAGAACATTTAACCCTGAAACTGGAAAGTTTGGAAGAACTTTCGACCAACTGTCACCAAATTCACAGTGGGCTCAGTCTGCTTGGAGATGGTGTTATTTATTTGAAAAAGTAACTCGGGTATAATGATGCAAATTCCAAACATGTAAATTCATTGTTGTTTCCAAAAAGTTCATCTGATTATGTAAAGCAACTAACTCGTTACTGTAGTATTGCCTTATCAGATCCTCTTTCTGTCTGTGTGTGTTTGGTCATGGTGTTGTTAACCCAGTTTGAAGGCGTAAAATAGTTATAAATAGAGCACACAATTCAGTTAATGGAGATCTCGCTCTATTTTGGGGCTTGTAAATCTCCAGTTCCTTCACTAAATACTCAACTCCACAAAATAATAACTGTGCGGGCAGAACACCCTCAATATCCCCTTCGTTAGGAAGTGAGCATCGCTCGGCTCTAATTAGCAGCCAGTGTGTGAGAAGGTGTGAAGAGTTTTTACATCTCAGCGGTATCTAGTTTAAAAACCTTCTTCAGGGAGACCGAGCGCCGCAGCCCGTTTATTAAAGCACTAAATATCCACACGGACAGACTCATTTGGACCTGAGAGCTGGATGTCTTTATACGGCTCTCGAAAATGCAGATATTCTGAGGATAAGCAATGCGGCTCTTCTATTCTGAAACATTTCAGATTTTTTTGAGTGATATTTTTTTTTACAATGGAAGTGAATGGGGACAATTTTTTGAGGGTTTGAAGCTTATAATTCTTTAAAAAAAACTTACATTATTTCTTTTGTTAAAACGCATACATAATTAGAGCTGTAAAATTGTTTAAATCCTCGTTTTTACTGTCGTTTTAAGGTTTGAGGGTTCATGGCATTACGTTGTCATGGCAACAAAGTTGTAAAATTGGCTATAACTTTACACAGAACATGTTAGTAAGTGATTTTATCGCTCTAAAATCATGTTAACACACATATTGTTTACATATTGTGGCTATACTTTTGAAATTGTGAGTATTTCAATGTTTACTGATTGGCCCCCATTCACTTCCATTGAAAGTGTCTCACTGTAACACTAGCCCTATATTTTCCTTACTGTGACTTTGGTTTCTCTGGCATGATTTGGTTCTTTTTAAACCAATCACTCTCTGCTTTGTTCCCATTTTGGGACCTTTCAGCATGGCAAAGCTGAATGCATTTGTGCAGTGTCTGTGTATTTGAGAAGATGTTTCTGAAGTTTGTCGATCAGTTTTCAAGAAGGCTTTCTCACAGATGAAGGGCTTGACATGTCATTCCTTTGACTGACATGGTATTATTGACACTATGGAAATTAAATCACTCTCTCTCCAGGTATTTTGTGGTGTCTCTCGCTCTTTGCTGTAATCAACACCCTGTAGTGTGACACTGTACAGTGGGTTTTGCTTTTTATTCAAACATGCAATAATCGCATTAGATGGTGCATGTCATGGTTTCTGTGGTCCAAACACAGTAAATGAGATCTTTATAAAGGCTTATAGCTCATGTGTTATTCGACCGCTCTCAAATTTAATATGACTTAAAGGGATAGTTCACCCAAAAATACAAATTCTGTCATCATATAACACTGGGTTATTGGATGTTTCTTCTTCTAAAAACAGATGTTTTTTTTTTTTTTTAGATGTTTCTCCTGTTTGTGCACTGTTAATATCTTGCAGTATTATTATTTTTTTCTCGTCAACAGTATGTTTTAATTAAATCGTTTAATTATCATAATGATGCATCATATTCCTTTCATCTTCTTTGTCATTGACAGAATCAAAAACCTTCATCAGTGAACATTTTCATCAGTAATTTTGTTGACGAGATTAACACTGGCCTAATATGTGTATTGAAAAACTAAAAAGAAGTAGGTTTAATTCATAATATAAAGATATACATTGATTTTGTATGGCCACTAACCTTAAAAAAAAGTCTAATCAAAACGCTATTTTTTGTGCTCCTTTCCGTTATCTTTTTTCCTCCCATTTTCCGTCTCTATTTCTCCACTCTCGCTCTCTTTCTCTCTCTGCGAGTGATAAATGGTGGAGCATGTTTGTGGTTTTGCCCTACAGCACCTGCAGTGCAGCACCTCTCACCAGCTGTCTGTCTCTCCCTCTCTTTCTGTCTCATGTGAGTGATGTCTCTGTACAGTCAGTCCTGTGTGAATTAGGTCTGTCTAAACAGTCACTGGTGAAATGTGTCACGGCTGCGACTCAGTACACGAGTTGTCAGCTGTGTGTCTGTGTTTACACTGAGCAGAACACTTGAGCTCTACTGAGGGACTGCAAACCTGAAATCAGCTGTATTTTGCGAATGTCTCCACGTAGAAATGCCAGCTCAATAAACATACCACATCAGACGTTCTCAACCTTTTTCACCCAAGATATCAGAAGGCTGAGGTATTTCCTTTGATGACAAAGCTGCTTGTTTTCAAACTTTATTAAAGGGACAGTTCACCTAAAAATTAATATTCTCTCATCATTTACTCACCCCCATGCCATCTCAGATGTGTCAATTTATTTCTTTTGCCAAACACAAATAAAGATTTTTAGAAGACTATTTTAGTTCTTAAGTACTATGCAATGCGAGTGAATGGTGACCAATGTTTTTGTTTTTTTCAAAAGCACACTCCAGTGGTTTAATCCATGTCTTCAGAAGTGATATGATAGGTGTGGGTGAGAAACAGATCAATATTTAAGTCCTTTTTTTATACCATAAATCTCCACTTTCACTTTCACTTTCACATTCTTCTTCTTTTGTATTTGGCGATTCGCATTCTTCACGCATATCGTCACCAACTGGTCAGGGAGGAGAATTTATAGTAAAAAAAAATTTAAATATTGATTTGTTTCTCACCTACACCTATCATATCACTTCTGAAGACATGGATTTAACCACTGGAGTCTCATGGATTACTTTTATGCTGTCTTTATGTGCTTTTCGGAGCTTCAAAGTTCTGGTCACCATTCACTTGCATTGTATGGACCTATAAAGCTGAGATATTCTTCTAAACATCTTCATTTGTGTTCTGCAGAAGAAAGAAAGTCATACACATCTGGGATGGCATGAGGGTGAGTAAATGAGAGAGAATTTTCATGTTAATACTAAGTTTAATACTTAGTATCAGGGGTTTGTTCAACTCACTAACCTAAAAATGAGCAATAGTAATAGTGATGCTTGACTTAACAACACCACTATAATAGAAAACACAGCATGTACATTTCAACCAAGTTTAATTGTGCCAATGAGCAGAGGTCAGTATAACTGTGTGCATCAAGCTTTGAATTGAGACTATTTATGCCATGCGTGCACATCACAGTGTGTGTGTGTGTGTGTGTATGTGTGTGTCCTTGAGTGTGTTTTTAAAGGCTCTTTGCCAGTGTTGGACTCTAAAGGGGGTCGTGGGCAATTAAAAGCACACAGGCAGTGCTGTTATAGCATCAACACGCATACACACACACACGAGTCTCTCCTCCGCTCTCAAAGCACCTCCCACTCCTGCATGTGAATGTTTAAGTGATCTTTATTGCTGGCAGAATAAACAGGGAGAAAGAGAGAGGAGGGAGAGGAGATCCCGTATCAAGTGCAGAGCAGCGAGCTGCATTGTGTCTACAGCAGAAGAGAGAGACAGACAGAGAGAAAGACAGTATCGTGGTTAAATGTGGAAGTCTTCCTCTCTCAGCTCCATGGCAAACTCAGCGTGTGTGCTGCTGTCCGGATCTGGGATGCTCCCTCATTCCTTACACTGTCCGCCGGCGTTCCTCTACCTGTCCGGGGTGAGACTACATCCATCTCTCTTCTCTTTTAATCTTTATTCTCTTGTTTCATTCACTGCGAGTGAATCCTCGTGTCGTCTGACCCCTGACCTGTGACCCCTCTTCTGTCTGGGGTCAGCACTCATCTTTTATTCCACTCTTTCATGCTTTTATTCATTCACTCCAACTCGAGGGCTGTAAAACTCTGCCAAACATATTTGGATGATCGCATGTAGTTTTATAATGTAGTTGGTTGTGATATGTTGGCATGTCATGTCCTTATATTTACATAATGAAAGATATGTTTAAAATGTTCATATCTGTCACATTTTAGGTCATTATCATTTATGTTAGCATATGCAGAAACGCTCATGAATTA